>NW_023270451.1:13962399-14085711 GCF_011800145.1 Mirounga leonina
GAAAGAAAGAAAGAAAGAAAGAAAGAAAGAAAGAAAGAAAGAAAGAAAGAAAGAAAGAAAGAAAGAAAGAAAGAGAAAGAACAACTATGGCCCAGATGTTTGTGGGAGTGCCATTTTTTATAGATATGTGGTTGCTCCTGACATCGATGAGGATAAATTCTCTATTATGACCCTCACCTCAAAGCAATGGGTATATTATCTAAGAAGGTCCAATTAGAACAAATCTCAGTATGTTTACTAAATAGCTATTGGAGTTGTAGTCCCAAAACTACAGTAGCCTCTGGATCAAAACAACCTGAAGCTAAAGTTATGCTGGTTATTCTACTTCCATAAATTTCCACATTGTTTTAAGGTATTTTCAATTATAATTCTAAGTCATCTTCAACCAAAGTCATACCGCTATTGCTTAAGCCTATGCCTTACATATATTAAAAACAATATCCTGTCATTTAAAAAGTAACATTCTTTCTTTTGCATGTTCCTATCTTCCTCTCTGTTTGCCATTCTCCACCATGATGCCTGGGAATTATACAGGGTGCTATGCTGAACAGAACTGATATTTATGCCTGGTAGTTTTAGTGTCCTGTGCATTATCACCCATTCTCCCGTTCCACTTCTGTCTTTTACTTACTTGCTGCCTACTTCCCCTTTGGCTATTCCAGTGTACTAGAGGTTCCAAATGTGCTCAAAGACTAGACTATTATTGGGGAAAAGATATTTCTCCTCTGCAGTGTATTAGAGCAGAGCTGTTTGTGCTCCTAGGTCTCACAAAGATTTTACTGAAACAGATTATAGCTTTGACTTCTGGCAGTCTGGCTACTTAGAACTCAGGCATGAGTCCATGGGTTTTGGATCCATAGACAAATGAAGAAACAGATATTAAATTACACACAAAATCTCTTCTCTGTCCCAATTTCAGGGTTTTGGTATTCCTTGGAGCTTGCCATAATTGAGTCTTTTCTTTTTGGCTGAATTATTTTGGAAGAGTCTTCAATCAGTTGTGCAAATAGTGTCTGATGCTACGGTCAGATACGCCTGATACACTGAAACGCAGTCACTTACGTCTTTACCACGCAAACATTTCATCATCTTGAAGAGAAGGCAGGACACTGTGCTTAGTGGTTAACCTTGCTCTGCTTTAGAGTTGCATAGCTTCGGGGTGAACCTGACATCAGCCTGTTTTTCTAATTGTGTGATCTTGGATACATTTCTTAAGCTTTAAAGGCCCCAGTTTTCTAATCTCTATAATCTGCATTATCTGTTATAGTAGCTGCTAGCAACATGAGGCTATCAGGCGTTTGAATGTGTTTTAAGTGTAAACTATATACTTTGGGGAGATTAGTATAAAAAAGAATATAAAATATCTGACTAATATTGTTAAATATTGAATATATGTTGAAACAGTATTTTGGATACACTGGGTAAAGGGAAGCCTGTTAACATTACTTGTATCTGTTTCAATTTACTTTTTTAAATTGTACTAGAAAAATTTTAATTATGTAAGTTGCTCACTTATAGTTGAAATAATTACTCAATAATTATTAAATGAATGAACAGGGATATAATGTTACTCACATTATAATTCTATTGGACAGCATTACTGATGATAATAATAATGTATCTATCGTAAAATTACGGTGAAAATTAAGAAAAAGTTTGTAAATTTATTAACGGAGTTAGCCCATAGTGAAATCTTAATAAACATTAGGCATTTTATTTTTTTTTGATAAGCAATATACATTAGTAGTGATTGTGAAATTAAAAAGTTTGTATCTAAAGTACATAAAACTTAAAGTACATAAAGTGCATAAAGTTTTAGTTAATCCTGAAAAACCAAGCTCTGATATTTTTCTAATATACTTACTTCGTTCTTGGACATAATAAAGCCTTAAATTAGTAACTTGCTTATGAACATTTTATAAATGTCTATGACATAAACACTGTCATTATTCTAAATATAAACTTATAGTTTCTTTTAATAATAAAATAATTTTAATTTTAAACTTTTAATAGTGTTCAGTGTGACAATAAAGCCAATTCTATTTTTATAGTTTATTTAGGAGACCAAGAATCTCAACTCAGATTGTTATCAATTTCCACCATGGTCATTGACAGCTAAGCAATAATTCCCCTACCCTACATCTATTATTAGCATGGGCTATAGGCCATGGTATTTTTTCTTCATTCTTAACATTTATTCACTTTTGTTCTTCCTCTCTCTGACGCAGATTGAAAGAGATCAAATTGAAAAACAGCAGGAAATTTAAAAGAATTCCTCAAAACCCAATCAATGCTTTAACTGATTTGATTATCTAGATATCTAAAAGTGAAAGCGGCTCAGTTGGTTAAGCATCTGCCTTGGGCTCAGTCATGATCCCAGGGTCCTGGGATGGACATCACGACCTGCTTCTCCCTCTGCCCCTCCACGCAGAGAGCTCACCCTCTCTGTTTCTCTCTCTCTCTCTCTCTCTCAGGTAAGTAAGTAAAATCTTAAAAAAAAAAAAAAAGTGAAAAAAGTACAAGTTCATGCCTGACTGATCCAATTATTTCTTTCTTTTCAAAGATTGTCTCTGTTTGTTGTAATTAATCCAAAAGCTTAAGCTTTCTCAATTGAAGAGCATGTTATTTTACTTTTCTTTTCTTAGTCTTCAGGAATCAGTACAAATTCACTTGATTTTTTTTTTTTTTTCATTTTCCTGACGATATGTGCTTGACAGTCATTAAAGCCAGACTCCTAAGGCTCAGAAAGATGTTTTAGGCATGCTGAAGCAAAAGGCAAAACACAGACATTGTTCATAAGGAGTGTGTATTCCTGTTCAGGCTCTTGAAACAGAAGAACGTGTGCTTGAATTTGTGCTCTGCCATGCATGAACTGTGTCTTTTGGCCACTTAGAGCTAAGGTCTCAATTTTCTCATCTATAAAATAGCAGCTGTGTCAGGGCACCTGGGTAGCTTAGTCTGTTAAGTGTCCGCATGCCCCGGGGCTCCCTGCTCAGCAGGGAGTCTGCTTCTCCCTCTCACCCCTCCCCGCCCCCGCCCCATGCATACTCTCTCTCATGTGCGTCTCTCTCTCTCAAATAAATAGATAAAATCTTTAAAAAAAAATAAAAATAAAATAGCCCCTGTGTCATGGGCTTTTTATGATGATTAAGTGAAAAGAATTCCTAGAAAAATCTACTTACTCTGGTTCCTAGAATATAATGCATCCTCAGTGAGTATTAGTTGTTTTGCTTTATACTTGTTATTATTGACGAAGATGGTGAAAAATCACAAACGCAGTGTTTTCCATAGTTTAAGTCATTGAATTGTAAGTCGCTAATACACAGTAGAATTCAAAGTGAAAAAAGAGGGATGAGTTGAGTTCACCCTATTTATCAATATTTGAGGCTTTGCAAATGACTTACTCTCTAAGAATTGTAATCTAGGGTTAACATACCTATCTCATAGCAATAGATGAGAACTATTGTAGTGGTACTTAGGGTAGCAATTGATACATAATAGAAACTCAGTGAATGGCAATCTTCTGTCTCTTTTTAAATTTTTATTTAATTTAATACCTGAAAAAAAGATGTAATGCCTTAAATATAGGCCTTTCTGTAATGACTGGGGTAAAACTTGGTGTCATGCATTTGAACCACTAAATGTCATTTTGAAAAAAAAAAAAGTAACTACGAATGATAGAAAATCTCGTAAATATTTTAAAAAATTCTAATATAGATACACTTCGCTAACAAATAGCACTATAGTTTGCTAGCAAATAGCGCTATAATAACACAAAACTGTAAAGTTTTATAGTAATAGTAATGTGATAGATACCTTATTGAATATCTTCTCAAATGCACAGTGAGATTGAAATTGGGATAAGTGTCAGAAGTTGCCAGTTTTAATTTCATTATTTTTTTTTAAACAGCTTTTGGGTAAATAGTATTATTTACCAGTAATTCTCCTTCATGACATTCACATTCATAACCTTAATTAGTTGGTTCTCACTTAAAAGTCAGAATTGCTTGGTGATGATTTTTAGGTCAGGAAAATTTTTTTTACTTCTCACATTACTTCCTAGGATAATTTCTTTTTAGGTTCCTGACTGGGTTTGGACGGACCAGGATAAAATTCTCAAAAAAAGTATGTTCCACCAATGGTCGAATATAAGGAAAGTTTACTTTGGAATTTAGAGGATAAAACATTGATTTTCCTTTTTAAACAGATAAAGATTTGGTTCAGTGTCAAAGAACTCAATGGGTTATATGCAAATTGAAAAATAAAAGTTTCAACTTGCAAAATTATATTTCAATTTGGATATAAAAAATATATATCCAACTGTATACAGAGACTATTCCTTTTGCTTATTTCTTTTATAAATCCATTAAGCTCAGACAATCTTTCCAAATAATCAGACTTGTAATTTAATTGATTTAATTGTAAAAAACATGGATGGATAAAAAGAAAAAGAAAATAAATTACTCAAGCTGAACTTTCTTTTTTTTTCAAGCTGAACTTTCTTAAGCAATGATATTGTGCCTTTATGCTGAAGTACATTAAGCATAATAATAATAATTACAATGCAATTAATTATATATTACTTCAAATATTTTATACTATTTCATATTTTTTCAAAAATATTGGTTAAGTTTGTATTATGAATTTGCATATTTGAAGAGCTTAGTGTTCAGAGTGTGTAGCTCAAATGAAAATAATGTTTACCTAAAATAACCTTTGAAACATTTCTTCAAATATCCATAAAACATAAGAATATATGCATTTTCTTGCCAAAAATATTATGTAATATTGAGATGGGTTTGGAGTAGATTTAAACTTTCTGACATGCTCATTAAAGTTACATGGCTATTGGGTTTTAATGGCAGAAAGAG
This sequence comes from Mirounga leonina, assembly GCF_011800145.1. Taxonomy (NCBI): domain Eukaryota; kingdom Metazoa; phylum Chordata; class Mammalia; order Carnivora; family Phocidae; genus Mirounga; species Mirounga leonina. Next base: position 13,967,271 of record NW_023270451.1, read on the forward strand.
TTTCTCTCTTTCTCTTTTTTCTGCCAACAGCATATAACTTAAAGGTATGATTTTTATACTTTCATAGCAGTAGCTCTAGTACTATGGTTTTTTGTGCTATTCTAGTTGATACTGAAAGGTTGTGAATCAGACTTTATCCCGGGAGTGCCTGGGTGGCTCAGTCAGTTAAGCATCCAAACTCTTGATTTCAGCTCAGGTCTTGATCTCAGGGTCGTGAGTTCAATCCCCACATTGGAAAACAAAACAAAACAAAACAAAATTTATACCAAATTTCAGAAAGCAAGATAAAATCTAAAAGTGAATTAAAAAAACATACAGCTGTTTGCTCTCCTCCAAGATCTTAGCCCTGATTTTGACACTCCTGATGGTCTGCAGGAAACTGAAAGTCATTCGCACTGGTAAGATATGCATTCTTAGCTTTATAAAATGTTTTAGCTTTATAAATGTTTTGCTTGTTTGAAAAGTAAATTTGACTGATATTAACATTTATGACACATTATGCTTCACAATCCATCCTTAAAAATAATGCAATTATTTTTTCTCAGTTATTCTGACCTTATGTAGAATATTAGTAATTATTCCTTTTCACATAAAATATCAGAAGTTATTTGAGATAACATTTGCCATACACTAAGAGTGTATTTTGAATATATCTCAAATTAACCACTGCAGTGATATGACAATTGAATGTGTATTTAGATGATTTTGGAAACATCAGATGAGTCTGTTCATCCAGATAAGATATTAGTAAGATTTGGGGGAGTTTTTGCATTATATAGTTGAGTAAGCACTTAAGAATATTTCATTTTCTCAGTCAATTGTAATGGTGTCCAAACTAAATATCAAAGATAATGTAAAATCAAATGCTATGGTGTGTGTGTGTGTGTGTGTGTGTATGTGTATGTGTGTGATCACTGTCTATCCATAAACAGAATCTTTTCCGGGAGTGCCTGGGTGGCTCAGTCAGTTAAACATCTGCTTCGGCTCAGGTTATGATCCCAGGGTCCTGGAATCAAGCCCCACACCAGACCCGCTGTTCAGTGGGGAGCCTGCTTCTCACTATCCCTCTGCCTGCCACTTCCTGTGCTTGTGCTCTCTCTTTCTGTCAAATAAAGAAATAAAATATTAAAAAACAAAAGCAAAAACCCATAATCCTTTCTTGTAGAGGTCTCTTCTAAGTACCTTTTTAAAAATTTTTCCCCCAGAGAAGTCTGAAACCCTTCTTTTTCAAATATTTTCTTCATATCTCTCATATCAGTATTGGGTGTTGTGTCTTTGTGAGAGTGTGTGTGTGTGTGTGTGTGTGTGTGTGTGTGGTCATCTGGTCCTTTAAAGGAGGACCAGTATGTTGCAATTGATGATTCTGTTCCCAGTTTCCTCCCTGTTCTAAGCAAAGAAAGGAAGTTCAACTTCCAACTAATACTTTTTTAATGCTTTTTATGTGCCCAGCATTTACAGATGCTGAAGATCAGCAGTAAACAAAACAAAGGAAAAACAACAAAGAGCAAAGTAATTACACATGTAAAAATAAACATTGATTAAAATTCTATTCTTGATTTAATTATTTATACCATCATGGGGCTATGAATGAAATTTTTAATGGTTGAATGTAATAATTTATTTTATTTGGCATTTATCTATGTAAAACTCTAATTTAGACATGAGGAAAGAACAAGAGAAAATGAATAAGAATAAGATGAAGGGAAAGGAAGTGAAAAAGAAAGAAAACAAAGAAAAAGAAGGAGGGAGAGAGGGAGAGTTGAAGTGGAATGAGCCAAAACTATTTTTTGTTCCTGTAAAATATTAGGTTTAAATATCTTTTTAGTACCAACACATAAATGATCTTGTTTTTTTCTCCACCCCTTTACACATTTTATTTATCTCCCAAATAATGTTATCCTCATATATTTTTCTCATATGTGTTGAGGACTAGTTTACATGATACAAATCCACCCATTTTAAGTGTATAGTGTGATTGAATTGTAATGTTAAATGTAATGGTCAATGTATAGTCATATAATCTGCCCACAGTCAAGAGAGAAAAATGTCCTTTCACCTGAAATAATTACTTTGTGCCCCTTTGCAGTCTATCCTCTCTCCCAACCCCGAGCCCCAGACCACCATTACTCTCTTTCTTTACAGTAGTTAGTTTGGTTGTATACAGTTGGCTATAGTTAGTTGGGTAAATAGGAATGTTATTGTTGGCCATATCATATATATATGTTAACTTTAGTAGATACTGTCACGTGCCGAAGTGGTTATAACATTTTATATTCCAACCAACAGTATATGAAAGTTCTAGTTGTTCCACATTTTTACCTACAGTCAGTATTATAAAGTTTTTAGATTTAACTCCAAGCATGTCTTTTTGTGCTTGCATTTCCCTGATAACTGGAGATGTTGAGTATCTTCCTGTGCTTATTGATCATTGTATACCTTCTTGTGTGAAGTGTCTATTCAAATTGCTTGCTGTTTTTGTTCATCTGTTACTGTGAGTTGATTATCTTCTTGATACTAAGTCATAAGAGTTGTTTCATATTCTGCCAGTAAGCTCTGTCAGATACATGGTGTGCAATTGGAATATTTAATCCATTAACATTTGTTGTAATATTTGCTATAAATTTTGAATTCATCTACCATTTTATCGATAGCTTTCTACATGCCTTCTGTGTTTCCCCCCCTTCTTATTGACTCTTTTTGGGGGGATTATTTTAATACTTTTTAGAATTCTACTTTAATTTTCCTATTGTCCTTATTCCTATACTTCTGTGTATTATTTTTAGTGGTTGCATAGGGACTACAATATACAATTTTAACTTTCCATGGTTCATGTGCAGTGAGTATTCTATCACTTTATGTTGAATATATAAATCTCTTCAATTTTTAAGTCCATATCTGTTCTATTTCAGTGTTATTTTCTTTTCTCCTAGAAGATTGTTCCTTTTATTTTAATTTGGTTCTTGTATAATCAGTAATTTTGACTATATCCTGGATATGATGAATATTAACTTGTGAAACTTGTGAACTGAATATTTTCTCAGATGAGTTTTGTTTCTTTTGTTTAGCTGGCAAATATCTTTGTAGGACTTGAACTGCATAGTCTGTGTCTGAGCAGGATATCTGACCTAAATTCATATTTCTTGCCTCTTGTCGAGATACTGAGTCTATCCTGCATATACATAACTTCAGGGTCACTCAGAAATGGGAACAAAGTTTGAGAGTCCAATTTTGTTTTGTTTTGTTTTTCCATCTCGATATCCCCCCACATTTTTTAGCAGTCACAGTTTCCCTGACTTCATTTTTCTACCCCACCTCCAAGAAGGTTTGCAGGATTTTTGTTTGTTTGTTTACTTTATGAACCTTTATGATTGAATTTAACTCTGGACTAAAAGCTGTAAAAACTGAAACTCATTTCTTTTACAAATGTGCATTCCTCATGGCTTAAGGTAGTTTTTGGCTTTGTTTGTTTGTTTTAATTTTGGCAGACTAGTAATTAGGGTAGTTCTACCCTCATCATTTTAATTATAAGTGATGCACTTTTGATTCTTCCTTATAGTGTATGTGTGCCACAAAAGTATAACTAATCTAGACTGAACCCAAGAATCCTACTTTGTGAAAAGTAACTGAGTTCCATTAGCAGGAAAATAACTTGGTATATACATTTCTAGCCATATAAATGGTATTAAGGAATTGAGGAACGAGAACCACAATGCATTTGTTCTTGCTATTAGAAATGATTCAATCCTTGCTGAAAATTTCCTTTACTTGGACTTCTGGCATTCCATTTATATCAAGCTGGTTCCACCTCAAACTTCCAAAAAATGGAATACATTTATCTTCTAATATCCAGTAAAATTTAAGGAACGATGCCGTATTACTAGCTTTCAAAATGTGGAATATATAAAACAGATGGCTGAGGCACACTGATACATCCATTGTGAATACCAGGCTGTCGCCACACCTCTGGCACATCTCCTACAGGCTCTGCTTCATCTGTCATTGGTAATACATTTCACTCTATAAAGAAATAAAGCAGAGCAGACCATGCTCCTGAATACATTTTCCTGTTTAGGGGCCTCACATGTGCTTCCATTATTATTTTAAGTAATTAACGCAGGGTATCGGGCAGTTTCTGACTCAAAGAGCACTTTTAATGTTTTCTCTCATGTTACCATATCTCTGGTATGTGGATGATAAAAAAAGGTCCACATTCCAGATAAACCTTTGAACAATTCCTTGAAATGAACGTACTCCTGTTGAAGAGAGCTGTCATTTCCCTCTCATCTCTTGGGGAGCAAGGTTTGGGAGGTCTCCTTTCAGATTAACTCTAGAGGAGGACTTACATTTGTTGCTCAGATGGTCTAAGTTGACGGATTTGAAAGCATGTGCCCCACAAATGTCATCCAGCTTGAAGCACTGACAGATCTGCAATTCCAAGTGAGTTTTAAAATTCTGAATATTCTCTTTTGCTTAATAAGATTTTCACCATGAAGGCAGTGGCCACCCACATACTCAAGGAGGATAATGGGAAGATGTTGCCTCTGCAACTGAAGTTTTGTTAATGTGGGATCATTTCATTTCAACCTTAGATTTTGAAGGAAAATTACACCAGCTCACTGCAGTGGTTCTGATATGCTGTGAATTATAGAAGTTTTTACAAAGATACTTCTCAGGAGTTTGTTATTTGATTAACTAGCCTTGCTTTGGTTACTGACTTCAAAAATAAGTGGATGTGCTTCCCAATTTGTGTTATGAAGTTAATGGAGCCCTGGTACCGGAACTTGATATTATGAGAAAAGAAAATAATAAGCTAATATTGCATCATAAATATAAATGTAACCATTCTTAACAAAATATTACAAATTGGATCAAGCAGTATATAAATTGGGTAATCATCACAGCCCAGTGGGATTATTCCCCATTTTTAATAAAAATCAAAATAGCAACCCTCATCAATCAAATTAGAGAGAAAGGCCATTTATAATCTCAGTAGTTAAAAAAACAGCATCTCTTTATCATATTAAAATTAAAATTTTTCTGATCATCAAGAGATGCCATTAAGGAATTGAGTAAACAAAGGACAGTCTTGGAGAAAGTGTTCAGTCACATATTTTAAAGAACTTATAACCAAAGTACATAAAAAAAACTCCCACATATTAACCGTCTCCAAAATGGGCAAAAGACTTGAATAAATACTTTCTAAATGGAAGGTACAAATGGGCAATAAGCAAATGAAAAGATGTTCAGTATTATTAGTCATCAGGGAGATGCATATAAAAATTACAATATGATACCACTTTAAACCCAGAATGACAAACAAAAAGGGCTGATGACACCAGTGTTGGTGAGAAATTGAGTAACTCATACTTTGCTGGTGAGAATGTAAACTTGTCAAGTACTTTGGAGAACTGCCTGCAAGTTTCTTATAAAATTGAATATACTTTTACTTTGACCCAGCAAATACCAAAAAGGATGAAAACAAAAAGTCATACAAAAATGTTCATAGCAGGGGCGACTGGGTGGCACAGTCCGTTGAGCGTCTGGCTCTTGATTTTGGCTCAGGTCATGATCTCAGGGTCCTGGGATCAAGCCCTATGTGGGGCTCCACACTCAGCGGGGAGTCTGCTTGAGGATTCTCTCGTTCCCTCTCTCTCTGTCCCTCCCCCTACTTGCGTGCATGCACTCTTTCTCTCTTTTTCAAATAGATAAATAAATCTTGAAAAAAAATAAAAACTTTCATAGCAGCTTTATTCATAATAGCCAAAAATTGGAAATTTAATTGTTCTTCAACCAAAGATAAACAAATTGTTATTTCTTTATCTAAAGATTAGATCTAAAAATCTTTATTTAAAGATTATCTTTATCTAAAGATAACCATAATAAAATATATTAATATACTATATAGTATGAGATGATATAACATAATATAATATTAGTAATATACCATATGCTCTGAAGTTTAAAAAAATGAGCTGCTGACCAGTCAACAATAGGGAAGAATATTATGTAAGCAAATGAAGCCAGACTCAAAATAGTACAGAGTGATTTCATTTATCTAAATTCAGATAGAAAAATAAGCTAATCTATGATTTTAGTGATTTTGATAATGACATGACAGGACTTTCTAGGAGCTTGGTAATGTTCTATATTTTGATTGAGGTGAGTCTATATTTTGACTGATGTGTGCATTTATTAAAATTCACTGAACAATTAGGATCCACGCTTTTAAGTGCAGGTTAGTTATATCTCAATTGAAATAAAAAGAATAGCATACTATCTAGAATACAGGTCACCTGGTTTGTAAAACTGAACTATCCAACACCTTCCCTAAGAATAATAGTCACAAGGCATTTTTTAAATTGAATTTGTGCTTAAATTATAAAAGAATACTTTTTTTTTGCTCTTTTTCCTGTTTTAATATATTTTTATGAAAGACTTTTCTCAACTTTCTTGTTTCTCTTTGTAATATATATGTTCATGTAAAAGGTAAATTCAAGGAATACAAAAAGTTGATGATTTTGAACACTACATCAGAAACTAATGATATACTGTATGTTGGCTAATTGAATTTAAATAAAAAAATCAATACTACAAATCAGGAAAACAAAATCAAACAAGCCAAAAAACTCTACCATTAACCGTTTGATGGATACTTTTCCAAAGCACTCTGAATATCAGTTACCTCAAAGACTGCATTCAGGTAAAAATATACTGCTTCATTAACAACAACACAGAGAATAAAATGAATTAGCTTAACCTACTCTTTGCCTAAATAAGAGTATATAATTGGAAGTAAATTTTAAATGAGTAAAGGTATTATCTAAATAATGTTTTGGCAAGCTTGCTTTATGGTTAGTGGTTCCCCTAGGACATTTGAAACTATGGTTCATAACTCCTTAAATCTTTTTTCCTTGACTTAGAGATTGGCCCACTCTACAAATGTATTACATCTATATATGTGGCCGCTCTGTCTTAATATCACTTTCTTACATTTATTCCTTATCTGTTGAAGTTTTCCAGGGACCCTTTTCTAATCACTTAAATAGTCTCCCTTGATGAAGTCATCCACAACAACAGAATTAGCACACACATTCACTGAGGATCCATAAATGTGTATTTTAAATATAAATCATTACTTGAGATTTGGAGACAGCCTTTTAATGTCACAGGCATTAAAAATTCAACATGTTCACAATCAAATCAAGTGTCTGTCTTCCTCCCCACATCTGCTAACAAACCCACCTTTTGCCTTGAATAGAATAAACAGACACTTTACTGTACATGACAGAAACTAAAGAATCTTACCAATTTTTGTTCCTTACACTTTAATGACCATACACCAAATTATCTTATTCTATTTTCTAGATTTCTTATAAATAAGTTCTCATTCTCCATAGCTACTGCTAATGCATTAATTTAAATCTTGAGAAGTGTTTTTGCTATTCTTGGTCAATACACGGATAGTGTCTTTTTTTTCTTCTTTAGCTTCTGATTGGCTATCAGCGAGATCTTGTAATGGAAGACTTATAAGGTCATGTCCTGCTGAAATCAGCTTACTAATACTCTTCTAGTTAGGTTATTCCTGCGTATTATAAGTCTCAGAGCATACATCATTTTCTCAAGGGAGCTAGTATTCAAATTCCTCTCCTAATTCTAGCCTAGGACAGGTGCCTTCTTCTTGGATCCTATGGCATCCTGTATATAGCGTATCAAACATTTATTATTCCCAATATATATATTTTTAAGATTTTATTTGTTTATTTGATAGAGAGAGAGAGAGAGAGAGAGAGAGAGACAGCATGAGAGGGGAGAGGGTCAGAGGGAGAAGCAGGCTCCCCGCCCAGCCGGGAGCCCGATGTGGGACTCGATCCCAGGACTCTGGGATCATGACCTGAGCCGAAGGCAGTTGCCCAACCAACTGAGCCACCCAGGCACCCTCCCAATATGTTTTTATTTGTCTGTCTTTTCTTCTTGACATTGATCTCATTGATGACAGGGATTTTTTTTTTTCTATCTCTTTATACTTAGCAATTAATTCTGGGCTTGTACACAGAAGGTGTTAAATATTTTTGAATAAATGCCATACATTTAAGGTATTTCTCAGGGTAAACATAAATCTATTTTAATGCAATAATATTGACAATGACTAGATAATTTAGTCTTGCTATTGAATCCGTTCATCATTTCAACAAACATTTGTTCAGTGGCTCTCTGTGACACACAGGGTGCTTCATGCTTTGCATTTATGATGAATTAGGCAAGATCCCTGCTTTAAAAAGTTTTATTCCAAAAGAGAGAAATCCATAACAAGACTTACTAACAGAGAGTTATTGAATATTTTGGAACTAAAAAATAGGTAGGTAGTTCTGGAATCGTACGAGAGATTGCTGGAAATGTAAGTAGCAGTTTCAACAAAGTCATGCAAGTGTGAAACATCTTGACATTTATAGGAGCTTCATAGTGATTCAGCATGGTTAGGGTAGAGAGTAAAATGAGAGTTTCTGCAAGAAATGAGTTTGGCAAAGCATAACCAGATTTTTCAGGCTCATGTATGCTATGGGAAGAATGGTGGGGGAGGAGGGAATAAAGAGGTCAAACTGGGAGAAAAGAAACAAAGCTATGTACGGTTACCGTAGGCCAGGATTGTAACTGAAGCCCTGGGAAGGCTGGACAGACCTAGGAGTAGAGATGTGGGTGGAATTGTGGGATTGGCCAGACACAGAGACAAAGTAACCAAAGAAGAACTGAAGCATAGATTGGGTCAGACCAGAGTCAGCTTCAGAGATTATGCAGACTCATAATTCTGGCTCTCTTCTTTATTTTAAGCATTTGCTACACTGTTATCTGGACATGGTGAAATATGTTATGTTGTTGGACATGTGACTGTACTCGGTTTGTTCTAAAATGGAAGTCTAGCATAGAGAATTTCATAAAAGAAAACTTACTCTAAAACACCCATTAATGTGATATAAATTCCCAATTAGCCAGTGGATGGATTTAATTCCTGGTTTTTTAGTAAGTTTCTTTCCCCCCATTTTTTATTTTGAAAAATTTCAAATTGATGGGAAAGTTAATAGAATTGTACAATTAACAGTCATTATCTTTCACCTAAAATTATCAGTTTTTTTTAAAGATTTTATTTATTCATTTTGAGAGAGAGGGCACAGGTGGTGATGGGTGGGGGTCAGAGGGAGAAGCAGACTCCGCACTGAGCAGGGAACCTGATGCAAGGCTCCATCCCAGGACCTGGAGATCATGACCTGAGCCAAAGGCAGACGCTTAACCATCTGGGCCACCCAGGTGCCCCTAAAATAATCAATTTTTAACATTTTATAAGGTGCTTTTTTCCTTCTATATTCTTTTCCTATTTATATGCATTTTTTTAGCTGAGCCATTTGAAAATGAATTGCAGACTTTATGACATTTCACACCTAAACATTTCACGTTGTATGTGCTAAGAATAAAGAACTTCCACGGCACACCAATACCATCATCGCAGTAAAGGATGACTCCCGATAAGGTATAGTAGTGAAATAGTTATTTGCAATATTCACCCTCAGCCATAGTGCTGGTCACATTCCTCAGGTTCCTCAAGGTCAGGCCTGGTGACTTCTCATCACTCCTCTCTCTGCAGAAATGTACCCTCAAAGGGGCTTTTCCTGATCACTCCTTCCGGCATCCTTCTGAGCCTACCACTTCATTCTGCTCCACCTCAATCACCTGCTTTATTTCTGTTCTTACATTTGTTTACTTATTTATTGCATGTATATTCTTTCTTCCTTCCTATAAAATCTAAATTCTATAAAGAAAAGGATTTCATCTTATTCACCATTTTGCACCAGGACTAAATTGACTTAGTGCAGGGCCAAGATTTAGGAACGGTTTCCTTCTACTTTTGAATTTACAAGTTTCCTTTACATCTCCATCCCTTTTCAATTAAATAAACAAAGTAAGACCTTTTTGTCTTGCTTTCCATTTTTTCAGAATTAAACTTTTGATTCTGAACAGTAACATGTCCTAGATCTTTTAATAAAAATCAAAATATTCTCATATATGTTCATACATGATGAAGTGGTGAAGATAATTCACTTGACTATGTTATTTTTCATGATTTCGTATAAATTAAATATCAAGAGATAGTCATACTACAGATGTTCTTTGTGTCTGCTAGACATTAAATCACTGTATTTTGAATTTTCTTATGTAAACACTTAAATTTTGTTTGGAACATGTTCAGGTAAATAAGAGCACATGGATCCTATTTCCCAATGTTGAACTATTTGGAAAATACTTCTAAGGGACCCACGCCCAGAACCCTGATCACTTTCCATTTTGTAATCCTGTAAAGTTTGAAGTATTTCCATAATTTGCAATTGATGTATGTAGCTCAGTAGGATTTAAAATTAAGGTTGCCTCTCAGATTTGTTTTTATAAGCACCTGAATCTGGAAACCTGTCAAGAGGCACTTGCGCTTGCTGAAAACAAACATTCTTGATTTAATTTAGCATTTCTATTGCCTAAAACGCTCCGCTTGTTGTGTGGCAGGATATCATCCCACATGGCAGATGTACCACAAACGCTTTGTCAGGCACTTCAGCAGCATTTCCATTCGGGCTGCAAAGCAATCAGAAATGACCAGGAATTGATCCAGAATTGCTGAATGAGGATTGAACCAGTTTCCCTTGCACGCTGTTGCTTCCTGTGGGAAAGCCCGGAAAAGGAAATTAAAAATCCATAATTTTATAATGAATTCAGCAGGACTCCATATTTTGCATGGGGACCACAAAACGTTTAATTTTTTTTTGAAGTCTGTATTATTTTATCGTAGGCTTCCACATTTTTCATCTCCCTCCCCTCTCATTCTTTGTCTCCCATACCCACAAACACACACCCTCACACACCTGCAATGCCCTCACGTAACTGAAAATATTCCCTCTTCCTTCACTTTCTTTTAGGTAAGATTTGTTGGTTCCTTCAGGCCACAATATGCCGATATACCTTATCCGTTTTGATCTATTGTTTGAATTCCATTATTAATATGGATAGAGAAATGCTGTTTTTAAGTCACTATGCTTGGGGCTGATGAAAGCAGAGAGATGTCACTAAAAAGATATCATTTCTGTTTACAGGAGTTACATCATATTTACATACTTTCAGGTGCTTAAATTTCTGCTGAGGTTATTCCAAATGTAAAGTTCAGCTATTATTTTGGGCACATGAATCTGGCTGGCTTTTCTTTCTTAAGCATGATAGTGTGCTATTACTAATATCTAGACAACATGCTCATACCTAGTATCCACTTGACTAAGTGATCCAATGTGCTTTTTAAAAACTTTTGAAAGTGTGTTGGTAGCATTTATAAAAGCAAATGAAGAACATTAATTTTGATAATAGCACATTATTGCCTATTTAAGAAGAGGTTATCTTTTACTGATACAACAAATGATTGATAAAATTAAGATGAAGTTCATAAATATATGCTTTGGTACACTGGGTAATAAAGAGTTGTCAAAAATGTGTTTTAAGTAACAAATAGTGTTAGCATATTTTCCCTTTGTATATTTATTTGTCTGTTTCTTTTTACTTTTCATCTCCCTAACTTATTTATTTTGTACTGGAAGTTTGTATCTCTTAACCCCTTTCATCTCTTTCCCCCATCCCCCTACCCACCTCCCCTCTGGCAACCCACCAGTTTGTTCTCTGTATTTAAGAGTCTGTTTTGGGTGTGTCTTTTTATCTTTGTTCATTTTGTGTTGGTTAACATTTAACACTTGAAATTTGTACTTGATGTCAACAGAGATAGAGAGAAGTTGCCTTAGTGAAGAGGGAGGTCTTCATTGAGAGGATAAACCCATGGTCTCACGATTGGGCATGGCAGGTGTCTGATTACCCTGTTCATCAGTTCCCAGGTCAGAAAAAACTGTGTCTGAATTCCATCTCCTTGGAGAAGCAGGGATCCAACTGTCAGCAGATTAGGAGAGAGAAGGCAAATCCCTTCTGCCACTCCCTGCCAGTCACTGTTAAGTGATTGGTTACATTTGCCTTGTAAGCAGACAGCCGTTAGCAATTCTTGGGTTTCTCTTCCTCCTGGTAACTGAAGCCTGATATTCCTTTAACTAAGTAAATTTTAATTTTATACTTATAAACAAAAAGTCTAAAGTGCTAATTTTGGGGGTTAATCTTTTGAGAGTCATGTGTCTTCAGAGCAATCATCAATGTTGCATATCTGATTAGGAAGAATGTAAATCAAGCCTTGAGAGCATCAGCTGTCAAATCTGAGAGAGAGAGAAGTCTCACGATTGACAGGTTCTCCTTTCTTTCTTCCTGTGTTCAATATTGTTTCTATTAGAACAAAGGGGGAAAATAGAAATTTTTCTTTAGGCTATATTGGTCATGATGACACATTCAGATGCTTGTCATGGCTCATGAACAAAATTTTAATGGGCAAGACTTATTTAAAAGGAGTATAGCATTCAGAAGTTATTTTATTTCAGATATCATGATAACATTCTTAACATATTTCTCTTTTTCAATACTATTTTCTAGGAAAAAGAGATCCTGAGAGAAAAATAACACTTTTGCCTTTAAAAAACCCAAAATATATAGGTTTTAGATTATGCTATATTAGAAGTACCTTCAAGGATAAAGCCACAGGATAAAAAAAAGAGGGAGAATTTAACTGTGAGACTGATTTGAGTCAGGACTAGAGTCTTGACTCTCTTGATATAGGACCTGAGGTAGCCTTTCTGATCCTCTCAAGAAAAGGTGCCTTCCCATTCTTCCTTGATTGGTCCCGTGGGTCAAATGAGATGATGTACGTAGAATTATATTGAATTATATTGATCACTTGTCAAAATTTAGGATGGCAAATTTGAATTTTGTTTGTAAGTCAATGAGGGGTAAACTCTTAAATATGTTCCTTCAAAAATTAGAACTGTTTCTAGTGGCAGTTATGTGTTGAGATTTTATGAATTGTTACAAATAAATTCTCATTTCTTTATCATGGGTTTTGACAGCATTTGGAAAAGAATTCTGCAAGTAAACCGACTTGTTTTTTAATTCAGGTGTAATTTTAAAAACACCATTTATGAATTGAAAGCTATATTTTCTTTTTTTTTTTTTAAAGATTTTATTTATTTATTTGAGACAGAGAGAATGAGAGACAGAGAGCATGAGAGGGAGGAGGGTCAGAGGGAGAAGCAGACTCCCTGCCGAGCAGGGAGCCCGATGAGGGACTCGATCCTGGGACTCCAGGATCATGACCTGAGCCGAAGGCAGTCACTTAACCAACTGAGCCACCCAGGCGCCCCATGAAAGCTATATTTTCTGCATGCTGCCCAATTTTTATGCAAACTTAGTCCTAAATTGATAAGTTACTTTTATAATTAATCTAAAATCAGAAAAAATAAATACTATAATCACATTCCATATTAATAATAAATATTTGCAGCATTATAAAAAGTAGCCTTTTTTTATCAGAGGATTTTGACTTTATAATCTAGTGACTATATATCATTTATCAAATGAGGGTGTTAGACTAAATCTGAAACACTCTTCAGTTCCAGAGACTAGATTGGGTTATTCCATCACTACAGTCAAATCTTGCATATAGTTTTCTCAATTTTAATCTTTTTTTCCTCAACAGTGGTCCTTAGACTCCTGCTATGACTTACCAGCTAATAAACATTAGCAAACTATTATCACATACAAATCAGTACTTAAGTAATATTAATGGAAATATTTAGAAATGGTAAATCATGCTATACCACCATCTTACCGTTTTTGTACTTCAGGGTATAATTTATTTTGCATGATTATATTATAGTCATATTTCTGCTGGTAAAAGTGTTTCCAGTTCATACGAGAGAATTAAATATGTCAGTGTTTTATGGTCTTTTGTTATGGGTATGAAAATCCCCAAAGAACATTATAACTTCAGGTGCATTTCCATATTAGTACTGGGCCAGATGATCTTTAAAATCTATTCCAGCTCTACATTTCCACAATTACTTGATTCAAAATCAGATATAATGTAGCCAAAGCCAAAATGAAATAAAACATGATATAAAGTTTAAATTAAATTATTGAGTTTAAAAACTTTGAAGTAGAGTCTATTTTAGATTTTACTCTTTACATTGTCTTACACTGAAGAAAGATAACCTAAATGATGATGGGTCCTGATTAGTGAGTCAATCAGGATCTGACCTGGAAAAGAAACACCAGTCATTTTAACAGAGAAAAAAATAAATAATTTAAGAAATTGTTTGTGGGTATTGGAGAAGTGAAAAGGCAAATGCAGAACACTGAGTTATCACAGGGGTAGGAACCAAAGGAAGCACTTACCACTACTGGGGCCAGGAGACACCAGGAAGAGGTTAGGACCAGACTGCAGCCTGGAATTTAAAAAAGGGATCCCATGCTCAGCAATGGGCCCCAGACCTTTGAGGAGAGGGCACTGTTCACCTGGGCTCGTACACCTGGGCTGTGCAGAGGAGGGCCCCTGCACATCTGAGGCTTAGACTCTGCCGAAAGGGTGTCAGCCCATAGGGATGGGTATTTATTTATTTATTTATTTTTAAGTTTTTATTTTAATTCCAGTTAGTGAACATACAGTGTAATATTTGTGTCAGGTGTAAAATTTACTGATTGGACACTTCCATGCAACACCCGATGCTCATCACAAGTGCCCTCCTGAATCCTCATCACCTCTTTCACCCATACCCCCACCCACCTCCCCTCTCGTAACCATCAGTCTATTCTCTGTAGTTAAGAATCTGTTTTTTGGATTGCTTCTCACTCTTTTTCCCCTTCACTCATTTGTTTTGTTTCTTAAATTCCACAGATGAGTGAAATCTTACGGTGTTTGTCCTTCTCTGATTGACTTGTTTCCCTTAGCATTATACTTTCTAGTTCTATCCATGTCCTTGCAGATGGCAAGATTTCATTCTTTTTTTATGGTTGAATACTATTCCATTGTTTATATTTATATATATATCACATCTTCTTGATCCATTCATCTATGGATGGATATCTGGGCTGCTTCCATATCTTGGCTATTGTAGATAATGCTGCTATAAACATCAGGATGCATATATCCCTTTGAATTAGTATTTTTGTATCCTTTGGGTAAATACCCAGAAATGCAATGCTGGATCATAGGGCAGTTCTCTTTTTAGCAGTTTGAGGAACCTCCATACTCTTTTCCACCGTGGCTGCACCAGTTTGCATTTCCACTAACAGTGCATGAGGGTTCCTTTTTCTACACATCCTCGCCAACACCTGTTGTTTCTCGTGCTGTCGATTTTAGCCATTCTGACAGGTGTGAGGTGATATCTCATTGTACTGTTGATTTGCATTTCCATGATGGTAAGTGATGATGAGCATCTTTTCATGTGAGACGGGTATTTTGGAGGGGACATGATGTGGTGCATTCTGGGAGCGGGAAAGACAAGCTGCAAACTGGAACCAGCTTTGGCCACCAGGGTGCAGAACCAAGGCTGGAGCAGTGCTGACCAGGCAAATTAGGAACCAAATGGCAGGAATAAGTCTCTTCTGTCTTCCACACTGCCCTCTCCCTCTAGTAAACCTAATGGGGAGCCAGCTGGTCATTGAGAAATGTGGTTCTCAAATCCCAGGCTTTCTCTCTCAGAGCAAAATGCAGAAGGAAGGGTTTGAGGCTGAAATACAATAGCTTACTAACCAGCACAATGGAGAGACAATCATAACAATGATTTAGAGTACAAGTAAACATTCAAAATGAGGGAGTAGCTGTGCTGAATTATAAAAACAAAGGCGGCATTTTTCTGAGGTTTGTATTTCTACAAATGG
Source organism: Mirounga leonina (assembly GCF_011800145.1). Lineage (NCBI taxonomy): Eukaryota > Metazoa > Chordata > Mammalia > Carnivora > Phocidae > Mirounga > Mirounga leonina. Next base: position 13,983,099 of record NW_023270451.1, read on the forward strand.
CTTTCAAATTATAGTGTATTTATCTCAAAGAAGAAAAAAGTTTAACTCCCTCATCATTATAGTGAATAAGGAGTTATTTATTAGTTAGATGCTAAATAACAATTAAAAACTACCAACTCTTTTTATTAAATGAAAACTGAAGCCCTGATACAAAGAGTACTCATTTTTCACCCCATAGAATTTACATACATCTATACATGCAAGTACAGATGGTCACACAACTGTTTTCCTAAACTTGCTAATTTTATTTTCCATCATGGAATATTAGCAACTAATGGGCATGAGTTTACCAATTTGATGCCAGTAAGTTATTTGGAGATTCAAATCCTAAAATACACAGTAAAGCAAATGCTTTTAAAAATAAATGGTCAATTTAATGAAAACCAAAGCAGAACACAGAACTCTTCTCATGTGAAAAGAAAAGAACTATTGTAGTAGAAACCCACTAAAATAGCTACTTATAATTGAGGTGATTCTATGAATGCAATAAAATTTACACAACCTTGTTGTACAGCACTTGGAATGTTCCAGCTACACTGACTAGTTAATTGACCCACCCAATTATTTTTCACTACTAAAACTGATTGACCAATTAATGAAAGTGACTCAATTATTTATTTGGGCATTATGTGACATAACAAAGTTTATTGAGATTTAAAATCTATTGTGTAACTCGTACTCAATTAAAATAGTGATCAATAAAACATAAAGGTTAAAGTAGAAACTGTTAAACAAATGACGCTTACTTTTGAGTAGAGGAAATGATATCTGTAAATTACTTTTTCCAATTTTACATAACTATTTAGATAATAGATAGAGCTATACTTCATTTTACCAAAAATTGGAAAAGCTTGTGCCACTCTTTGCTCAACCACCTTAGAGATATTAATTCGAGCTACATTTGTAGAAAAATAAACACATTTTATCTTTTTTGTTGAAATATAGATCTTTTTGCTATTTATAATGAGATTTCAATGAGATTGCATGATGTAAATATTTTATATGCGTGCAGCTATTGAAATTTTAGTTAAAAGAGATTTATATCTTCATCTTTGTAGTTTCACTTATTTTGACAGGATGACACAAAATGCTGAATAAACTCTTTTATGGTACCAACACTAATTTAACACTCAGATTTCCAGAAAAAACTGCCATATTGTGTACACAGGACATAGCCCTGAACCTGGAAGAAAGCTTTAATTCCTATTAAATTAATACAATTAAATTAATTACAGCTTTAATAATTCCATCACTCATTCAGTAATGCTTTTTAAATAACATCTATGACAGAAGAGATGGTGCTAGGACTTATGAGTAATTTTAAAATGTATATGCATTCCAAGTTTCCTAAGACATACCAAATTAAAATAGTTTGTCCCTATATCAAAACTATGTATTTTAATTTTTGGCTCATAAATACAGTCTCCACAGTGTAAAACTTACCCCTTGCCCTTGAGGTCTGTACAAGTTAACAGGGGTAGTAAGTTGTATAAAAGAGTAAATCCCAGACAGCTTTCTCAACTAAAGTTTTTTTAGAGCAGCAAGGATAGAGCAGATGACCTCTCATTATCTTTGCTCTAAACTGGAATTTTTTTGAGCACTGTTGTTGGAATATATTGTTTGGTGGAACTTCTGTTTCGATTGCTGCGACATTCTTTAGTGTCCCAGGGATCTGGTGGCTGCCTTTTGTGAGCACAAGTCATCTGTTTAGTAATATACCTCAGGGGCCTATTCAAACTTTTCTGTATAATAAGTCAGTAGACTTGACAGTTAACACCGCTTTCAGGGGCTGAATGTGGCAAAGTTGTGACACCTACAAATTCCTGGGATATTGTAAACTGAAAAATCTAGACGGGCAAATTAATGTCCATTATACATAATTATAGCCTGAATCCTGGCTACTTTTCCGCATTCAAGAGAGCAGCTGTTGTTGCTATGTGTTTTGAACCTTTTTTTCTGGAGAATAAAAGAATAATTGTCTATCCCAGTTACCGATTCCTGAAATGAACACGTTCTTTCAAAAATATTTTGGCATTAGATGGGTGTGCGAGGCTTCAAGAAAGGATTTATTTGCTCCTCCTTTGCAGATAATCTCCTGAAAAGTGTCCTTATTTTTGTGTTCTGTTCTCAGGTATAGCTGAGAGGTGTTCAGGGACATTTTTTTTACTTCCCAGAGGTAACCTGTACTTAACCAAAGAACTCTGTAAAGAACCCAGCTTAAGAATGCTGTGAAGCTATTGTTTATGACTTTGAATTAAATATGATACATTGTCCACAAAATTTTCAGTGGATCCTGTTCTATGCAATGACACTTAATTGGTCTGTAAGTTATTTTAAAGCAGGTAGAATAGCTTCTGCGTGGTCTGTAATTCTCATGCTTTCAATAAACTCGGTACATCAGAAGACAATGGAGAAGCTTCTAAATCCTTTGGTAATTAGCATCTCTTTTACTTAATAATGTTAATACTGTTAATTCTTTTGGTTAACGTAAATAATAAAAAATATGTAGACAAATATTTTGATCCAGATTTAACGCTCTGTCCTGACAAAAAAGGACACATTCATCTCTCTGCTTTGCTATTTTTATTGGTTGAATTCTTCAAGGAATTTTTTATTGCTTTTTGTCAACATCATACGAGAAGTCTGTTGCTTGGTCTTGTTCTCTTTATTCTTTATTAATTTTCCTCGTAATTGAAATTCCTTTTTAAATCAAGTTGCTGAATCACCTCGCTTACCTTCTTGAAATAAACTGCGTGCTTTTTCACGCTAATGGTATTCTTGCTTTCCTTGTGAAAAAAGACAAATTTTGTTATATTCATGTCATCACCTTCAGATTTTTAAAAATATTAAAAAAAATAAATCAAGGTCTTTTCATCCACTGATTAAATCCTTCTTACAATTTCTGGACCATCGGATGCCCGAAGACTGCCTTGAATGAGGTGCATGGGCCTGGTTGCATTTGCTTCCAAACAAACGACTGAGTGCTGAAGGCTCCCCTGGGTTCCATAGCCTTTGCCGTTCCCTGAATTCCATCAGCCTTCTGACCCGGGAGTTCCATCGTGGGTTTCCGCTTCATGCTTTGTTTTTCCTTTTCAAGTCTTAACTGGATGATCAAAGTAGCTTATAAATATCTGATCATCAGAGGTCATCTTCCTGGGGTTCGTACAAAATTATTTCTCCTATCCTTAATTCCTTTAGAAAATACATCCGTGGCAATAAAAGAAATAAAAACAGTTAAAATTTCAAATACCCTATGGGGATCTGGTGGTTATTGGCCCACCTTGTGTTTTGGTCTAGGTCCCAGAAATGTGGCAAATACAAAGTTGCACTACTGCAGAAGACAGACAAAATAATCTGTTGTGTCCCCAAAGTATAATCAGGCCAGGGTTTGAAAGTGTCGTTGAGCGATCTCCACCCCACCCCAGACACAGAGCTGGCTGTAGGGAACCTGGTTTATCTGCTTCAAAAAGAGGAAGGGGTTGGTTGACAGGATTTAAACCTGTGGCTCCAGGCAGTCTAGGCTCTTTAATTTGGATTCTTAGATCACGAAGCCAAGCCCTGTAGCTCTCAGAAACTCTGTATTTATACATAGATAAAGATTATACCAATCAAGTTGACATTCTAGTAATAAGAATTTCACCAAGTTTCACTTTATACCTTCAAATGTGTTATTGTTTAATCTCATCGTGTGAGTCAAGTTGAATCAAAGCCAACCTGACCTTTTTTCCTTACAATATCAATTTTGAGTAATTTCATTGCATTTTCTTTCCTGCGTTTATAGACTCTTCTCAAAGGACATTAGAGCTAATGTTGACGAAATATTATTAATGCTCCCTTATTATAATTATATTCTTTCAGACTATTGTTAACACATTATAGACATTCCCCAGAATAAACTTATTTATCATTTTTATAATTTTTTTCTCCAAAATTATCACTTAACCTGTATATAAAATTATGAGATAGCTATCCCTACACAAAAATACAGATGTTTATGTTAATTTCTAAAACAAATTCTCAGAAACATATGTCATAGCTTTTTTGGTTAAAAAAACTAAAATATCCCAATTGCTAGTAAATGTAGCAAAGTTAAATTTTATTTATATTAAGTAAAGACAATAAGAACAGCAAGTCGTACTGAATATTTGTTTCTTGATTTTGGTCATAATATATACATATACATGTTGTAAGTGAAGTAGAACACAGTTAGCCATTTGCCCCTTATAGTAGATGGCAAATTAACCTTATCTCTAAGCTCCGCATAACATGAATTTCAAGACTTTTAAATTATGATAGAACAGCCTCAAGCTTTAAAGCATTTGTTAAAAGAATCTCTTCGATTATGAGGTCTCAAGGAAAGTGAAATCTGTGGGCCCACCCCCCACCCTCACCCCCACCCCTGGAATTTTTTTTTTTTTTAAAGGAGTTGCATTTTGACCTGGCTCTCTTCTTTTCAAGGATCGTATATTCTGTCATTTTGATCCTTTACTCTATTCCTCGGATGTTTATAAAATTCTTTTTTGAGGCAAATAGTGATAAGACAAATTATTTTTACTCACACGTTTCTAAATTTGACCCAGTTTTTATATTTCATTTGAATAAAGACAGAATCATCACCGGTAAAAATAGTTGTAGCTTCTATTTTTCAAGCATAAACATCCTCAAAAATCACATTTCCAGACATTTCTAGGCAAGTGGACATTTACTAGCAGTTTAAATACACTCCATTCCCAAATGTCTGGAATAAAAGGAATTCATTTGAGAGGGGATCTAAAAAAGTTTTTGTGAGTGGACTGTACTACATAAATGAACAAATTAATAAGTAAAAGCTTTCAGAGTTCTAATGTGCAGGATATCTGAATTACGGCAATCTCTCTTTAGAAGACTTTTTATACGTATCTCTGTGGAGAAGCTCTGAAAGACATGATAATTAACTAATACAACTGTAACTCTCAATTCTGATAATCAGATGAGAGAGAAAACGAATTTCACTATGAGATGTATCAAGTTATTCCTTCTATAAATGCAGAGTCTAAAATAGAATGAATTATGAAACATCCCAATTCTTATCCAGTGTTTTGAAACTCCCTATCAGCTCAGTAATCCCACCTTGCATTTTCCAACTACTAATTTTTCACCTCGGGTACTGTTGATTCACTATGTTGTCAGTAACTATCTCACTGTATAATACATTTTTCTATATGTATTTTTCTTCATAAGTGTTTACATAACTAGAAGATACTTACTGCATTTAAAAAAAGCTGACAAGACACCCAAATCATGTCTTTTGCCATTTTAAACTCTGCAAATTAAGTTTAAAGCTTATGCCTACATTTTCCCTCGTTCTTCTGCTGTCATTTATTCTGCAATTGATTCTCTCACCTATAAATCAGAAAGCAGCTGCTGTAATTCCAGTAGCCTTGAATAACATTTAGATGCATTGAAGCAGAAAACGAGCTTTATATTTTACCTAAGTAGAAAATTACCTTGACTGTCTCATTGCAAGATGCCATTATGTGAACAGCTTACGTGGGGTTGTGAAATGCATAATCTGGGCAGCCATATGTAGGAACAAAAAGTAGTACAGAAAAAAAAAAAAAACTGTGTTGTAGAGATTCAATACATATGTCATAATTCCAGTTGTTCCTTTAACAATAGTAGTGATAATTTTTTTGCTGACTTTTTTTTTTTAGGCTTTCCTGTAATTACTGTAAAAACTAATACTTATTGGATGTTTACAATATCCTTGGCAGTTTTCTAAGCATTTGTCCTTGATTCTCTTAATCCTCACAACAATCCTATGAAGTGAATATTATTATCCTTATTTTACAGAAAGGAAAATTGAGATACAAAGAGGCTAAGTAGCCAAGGTCAAACATCTCATGAGTAATAAATATCCTGAGCCTCTTTAGATTGCCTTTTACAAATAGAGATCCTTGGATTTATATCCTTTGCTCTTATCTTTTCTCTGTATTTATATATCTTCATGCTATGAATCAGTCCACGGTTCTACTATTGCATATATGTCAGTGGGATATTGAGTAAAGGAATGAATGAATGGTATCTGTCTTCAATAATAACATTTCCCCTATGCTACAAATATACATAAAGATCCAACTATGTGGACTCTCTCTTCATGTCTCACAAACACCTCAAATTTAACCATTTCTTTTTTTTAAAGATTTATTTATTTATTTATTTATTTGAGAGAGAGAGAGCGCATGAACTGGGGTAGGGGCAGAGTGAGAGAATCTTCAAGCAGGCTCCCCGCTGAGCACAAAGCCCCATGGGGAGCTCCATCTCAGGACCCTGAGATCATGACCTGAGCAGAAACCAAGAGTTGATGCTTAACCGACTGAGCCACCCAGGCACCCCCAAAATGAACTCTTTCAATCCTGAATTTATTATTTACCACATCAACACTAACACCTCTAAGCTACTCACCATATCTATGGTCTCGATATAACTGTGTTGGTTTTTACCCTTTTCTATCTCAGAAACAAATCTACTAGACCAGAATCTGTGGAGACTCTGCAAGAGGCATTTCTCCTTTACCATTGGGCTTCCTTTCAGTACCCATGGGTAGTGATTCAATGATACTGGCAAGAATGACTAAGGGAGAATAATTTATTGCAATTTGTTTGCTATTCCTGTCAGAATCTCCTAAAAATAGTTGGTTCCAGCATCCAGCTTCTCTTTGCATACACAGAACCAGCTTTATTGTGTCCCTGCCAATAGTCCTCACTCCTCAGGGATGTGAGCCAGAAGAGTGCCTTCTCTGAGTTTCTAGATTCTGGTAACAGCAACTTCTTCCCTCTGTTCCCTGAGCTTAGGGTTGTAGCTGCTTCCTGCAATTATATTCTTCATCTTTCCTTTAACTCTCCCAGCCTCCAAGAGCAGTGTAACTAATTGCCTATATTAAATTCCATCAGTTTTCAAATGTGTATTGTGGTTTCTCTTTCCTGACCAGTGTGTCAATACTATAATCATGTATTAGAATTTCCTTTGACTACTCTGATTCCTTTCTTTGAATTTCTTGGCATTTCCTTTACCTATTCTCATCTCTTTCTCTTCCACATTCAACTGATCTCCAAAAACTACCAGTCATAGAGTATCACAAAAAAAATACATCTTGTCCTTTTTATGTCAATCAAAATGCCGTGGTAAAGATCAAGGAGTTTTGATCGAGAAGGCCTGGATTCAAGCACTAGGTCTACTGACTGTTAGCTCTAACACCTGGGGGAGACATTTGGGTGGGTTTATTTAACACCAACGACCCTGGAAGTGCTAATTTAGGGAAGAATAATGGTGACTATAACCTGACAGAATATGCTATTGTAGAAAATATAATCTTTGCACTTCTTTATTTCAGAATTATTCTGTCTCTGTTTTTCAGAGACAAAGAAAGGAAAGAGGGCAAGAAAATGACAGACAGGAAGTGGGTTTGAGGAAGGTGTTAGAAACAAAGAATTCAGTTAGAGTCAAAGAAAAAAATGAAAATAATTTTTTAAAAAGATTATTTATTTTAGAGAGAGAGAGCGCGAATGGGGGCAGGGGCAGGGGCAGGGGGAGAGGGAGAGATGTAGACTCCCCACTGAGCACAGAGCCCGACCTGGGGCTTGACCTCACAACCCCGAGACCATGACCTGAGCCGAAATAAGTCAGACACCCAACCAATTGAGCCACCTAGGTGCCCTGAAAATGCAAAGAATTTTTTAAAAAAATGAAGGGAAAGAGACACATACACAAATATATACACATATACATGAAATTGTATACATACATGCAAATGTGTATATCTAGGCATACGCACGTGATACATTTTATATATTATGCATATAATTCATATTATATATGTTTAACATCTTTCATTTCATCAGCACTCCTATTCTGAGACTGTCTTTGCCCAGATGACTATATTTGCCATTATCTCTTAAAAATTATAAAGAAGTTAATTGTTTAAAGATTTGACAAATGCTAGACTTACCAAAAACAGCCTGCTATTTTAAACATATTTGTTACCCTCCTTTTTATTCCCTCTTTAAATAATTCTTGTAGAGCAAATCAATTAAAACTGTATTCAATTAAATAAATTCATCTTATTTTTAATATATAACAGTTTTATCAGAACTCCAAATGTGAGTGGCGGACATCTGAGTGAAAGAATACCAAAATATAAATATCAGTATTGACTTAAATTGTATGGTATGGTAAACTTATGTTGCAAGATTATGGGGTGTTTCTGGCTAAATGCAGCCTTGTGATTACTGAAATTACACTAAGTTCTATGCTTAGATAATGATAAAAAAATTCACTTATAATATCTAGCTTCTTAGAATATTCTTAAAATATATCTGTATCATTCAATTTGGTAGAAGTCATTATGAGTTGTGATACACAGTGGATGAGTTCTAGCGAGTAGATAATTCTAGTGTGTAGAATGCCAGGTATGTTATTTTTGCTCTTTGAACAACATTTGCTGAGCTTTGGTCTGTCTTGCCTGGGCAATATTAAAAGTTCTATAAACAAAAACTCTCCATCTGCTCTAAGTTCTTTAACTTTCTACCTCATAGCATTTGGCATTATTCCCAGCTCTCCCTGGGAATATATAATATATAATAATTTATTGAGTTTTTAAAAAATTCAAGTAAAAGAGGATGTCTCTCATGTTTAAAAGAACAAAATTCGTTTTCTACTCAAACTGTGCTGATATACTTTCCACACCTTAGTTATTATAAATAAAAGTAATTTTTTTTGCTTTTGTACAACTAGTGTTTTTTAAGATATTCAATGTATGTGGTTTATGAAATCCGAACATGTGGCAAATTTTTCTAATGCTCAGTAAAGTTAAATGCAGGTGTTTCAAACAATTTCCTGGAGATACAAGCTACATTAAATTTGTTTTACATGGTAAATACCACATAGTGAAACAAATGTTGAAAATGTTTTAAAAACAGCTGTATATATTGAAAAACAATACTTAAAGAGAACAGCCTATTGCTCAAAGTAGACTAAATAAAGGGATCATGGTTCCAATTGTGAAAAGAAAGGAATCCGTGGCTATAAAAATGTCTGGAAGGTAAAAGCCACATCTTGCATATCTCTTTATTTTTCTGAAGCACCTGGTGTGTACTCTGTGCACAAAAACATTTTTACATGATGACTGAAAAGGCCAATGATTGCTAATTTTCCCTTGTAGTTTTCTACAGATGGTAAGACTAACTCATTCCAGTCAATCAACACATACTTCTGACTGCTTCAGGAACTCTGACATTAACTGAAGATACTACATTGAGCAATATGAGCGTGGTGTCAGAGTCTGTGAGTTTAGAGTCTAACGGGGAAAATGGATAAAAAAGAATTAAAAAAATCAATTTAAAACCATCCAAAAGAATCTACAAAAATAATTTGCACATTTACTAATATGGCCCCAGAGAATTTTTGTCCTATATCAGCAACAAATAGCTTAAAAAAATAAATAAAAAGTCAAGCTAGAAGCTATTTACAACACATATTATCGTGCCAAATAATCAGTATCCAGAATATATGAAATACTCATTGGGATCACTTGTTTCAAAAGAAAGACACAGAGCATAAAATAAATAGAAAAAAATATGAACAGGCATTTCTTAACAGAGGAATAAAATTCGTTCGATTGAACTCTTCGTAAATAAAAGTGAAGGCATCAATGAGATGTATTATTACATGCTCTAACTTGCAAAAATAGAGATGTTTGATTATACCAAGTGTTTTCAAGCATGTAGAACAACCAGAATTTACATAAACTGTTGATCGGGTTGTAAACTAGAATAAGCCATTTGAATAATAATTTAGTATTATAAAGTAGAATATGTATATTCCCTACAACTTCCTTCTACTTTTAGGCATATGTTCTATAGAAACTAGAACTCCTTGCACAGGATTGGCTTCTGGAGAGGAACTTGGCACATTCTCAGGAGGTTCATCGAACCACCAAGCATGAAATGTGACCAGTTATGGGCCTGGGACATCTTACAGCATTGCTTTCAATACCAAAATGTTGGAAACGACCCTGTGTCCATTGGCAAGAGAGTGTACAAATAAATTGTGCTATATTCACATAGTGTGATAGTATGTATAAAAAGTGTGAAAAAATGAACTAGTATTATACCAACAATATAAATAAATTTTAAAAACGAGATTTTAAATGAAAAGGTTAACTCACATATATACGCACATATTGTGATAATATTTTTGTAAATCACAATATATACATTGTTTAGAGATACATATATGTTCAAATACTGTAGGAAGACAGGAGAATGATTAATAGAACAAAAAATAGCCAAGAGGAGGTAAGGCTACAGAGATGCACACAAGTAGAGATTCACTGCTATTGGTAATATTCTAGTGATTTTGTCAGTTGATAGGCTAATAGGTGTTTATTTTGTTAGTATGTTTCAAAGTGTACATATGTTATATTACATAATAAACATTGCTTAAGCTTGAATAGAGGAAGTCAGTTTTGGAGGCAATATTAAATTTGAGTTGTTGGGAAAATTTGCAAGTGTTTGAATCAGATAGACAATTGGATATATTAATTAGAACAAAGAAAAGAGGTCTGGCAAGTAAAGAAAAATCTGGAATTTAAAGTCTTGGGACTCCTAAAAAATGTTGCAATTCCACATACATCTACTTGGAATCTGTACACACACACATAAATTAGGTGGAGGAAGAGAAAGTATTCTGAGAAGGACTGACAGTTGTGGTGGAAAGTAAATGAGCCATCAAGAGGGTGGGGATGGTTTAAGAAGGAGGGAACAAGAACTGTATAGATTCTGGCCAAGAAGCTGTTCAAAATGGAGCCAGAAACAAAAATATATAATTTGCAAACTGACAAGAGCAGTGGGGTACTAGATGCAGAATCCAGACTGGAGTGAGTTAAAGAGTGAATGGAGACTCTTTGGAGTCTCATATAAACCTCCATAAACACCAAAAAAGGCTATACAAAATTTAAAAAAAATCACTTTATATGCATTGCTGAACTGCTAAGAAAGTCGGGAAACATTCAGATCAAGCAAGAGTACAAATAAAATCCAGATCCTACACATGACGAGGAGTCTGGAGAGAGACAGTCCCATAAAGCTGGGGTTTCAAGAAGCTGTACTCTCCATGAAAGGGTGAGGCATAGAAAAACCTGCTCTGCAAGGGGAGACAGGATGCACAATCACCTTCCTCAAATCTGGCTCTGAGCGGAGAGTACAATACCTCTCTTCTGAATGTTTGTAACCATGTGGGGATGCTCAGGAAGGTCTGTGGTCTGACATCACGATACCAGCATCATCCACTTATCCCCAAAATGCCCCTAATGAAGCAAATTTATATGAAAGTGTTACAGCTGATCTGAGCGTGCTGACTGGGGTTTGTAAAGGTTCCTCGTTACTCAGCAAAAGCTAATGCAAATCCTCTCTGAAGGAGGGCGCCTTGGACCCAGGCCTTAAAAAGCATTCCCACGTATGGAATTCAGATGATCAGGAACTCTTAATAGAACAGCAAAGCACACACACGAAGAAAGAGGGCACAAATGAGTGAGTGCTAGCAGCATGAGACCCACAGATGAAGACCCACAAATAATTCAGGTATTAAAGTGATGAAATTGTGATATGAAATGTATTATTGAGAGCAGGTAAGAAATAAGAGATCATTAAAATAAAAGAAAAATGTGAAAACAACAAAAGATGATTTAAAAAAAATAATACAAAAATAAAAACTCATTTGATGGGTTAAACCAGATAGATAGTACACAACTGGTGTAAACTGGAAAAAAGCTATCCACTCTCCATCTTGTGCCATTCGTGAAGTGGTCTGTGGATACCTGGGGAATCTTAAGACTTTTTCAAGGGGTCCATGCAGTCAAAATGATTTTCATAATAATAGTTGGAAGTTAATAGCTTTTTTCTACCTTGTTGATATTTGCAAAATTAAAAATGGGACAAAACTGCTGGAAGCTTGAATGATTGAGGCAGTGGTAGCAAACTATACTAGGATTTTTTTTTTTTTTAATCACCATGCATTTGCAGTGAAGAAAGTGGAAAAAAGACCAGTGTATACTTCACAATGTCCTGAAAGAAGCAGTAAAAAGGACTATTTGTAACCTGTACCCTCGGGTACGCTTTTTAAAGTATTTTCTGTAATTGCATGAGTATATACAAAGCCCTTATGCTGCATATGGAACAATGATCACCACTTCAGGGAAAATAACTTACAAGATGATTTGAATTGTTAGTTGAACCAGCCGCCTTTTCATGAAACACAATATTTTTACTTGAAGTAATAACTAACAGACAAACCATGTCTATTCCTACTTTGGTACTTGGCAGATATCTTCTTGAAAATGAACGAAATGAGCCTGTCATATCAAGGAAAACAGCCAATGATCTTATTGCCAAAGATAAAATTGGCACTCTGTAGCAAAAGTTAGAATTTTGGGTAACTTGTCTCCATAACCATAAACTTGACAGTTTCCCACTTCTAAAAGATGTATCTGATGAGCTCTGTGGTGCTAATAACAAAAGTTATTGTTTGGTTTGTATTGTAAGATGTGCCAAAATTTGGGAGATCTGCATAACTCCATGAACAAATATTTTCCAAGTGATCAATTCATGATGTTATGAAATCATACTTAGCTAAGGAATATACTTAAAATGCAAGATAAACTATTGGATTTTAAAGTAACAGAGTATAAGATGTTCATTGACATGTTTTCATATTGCTCACTGCTACTATCCTTTAAGATACAACCTACCACTTGCCAAATGTTAGTGTAGTGACAAAATAGAATAGCTCGTTATCTGAAAAGGTTCTTAAAATTGTCTGCCCTTTTTCAGTTATGTATTTGTGTAAGCTTGGGTTTTCTTCATACACTTCAACCAAAACATCATATTGCAAAAATCTGATTGCACAAGATAAAACAGTTATCTTCTATTAAAAAAAATATTAAAGAAATGTACAAAAATGCCACTTCTTACTGAATTTCTTCATTTTTGGAAATACAGTTATTTACATAAAATATAATCATTTAATAAAATAAAATAGTTTTAACAATATTTTCCCTTATGCTAATAGATAGTAGAGTTATTATTGTTATTTTAAAATTATGTTTAAGTCAGTAGGTGTCTTAACATTTTTCAGTTTCTAATCAGTCAATATTGATAGATATTTATATGGATGAACAAAGCTTTTGGGGATGGTGAAATAATAAGAAATATATATATATTGGTCTCTGGCCCTATTCCTCATACAGAGCTTCTGAAACCCTTGTCAATAGGGGTGCTAGGAAAATATTTTATTTTAACACATACTCTTTGACTCTGGTTTCTGATATAAAGACCTCCTAAGAACATCACAGTTTTCTGAGTGATAGGAATGTCCAACACCCAGCTCCTAAATCCCTTGGAATTTGGGGGGGGGCGATAGGAATATCTTTTGTTCTGATGACATGATTCTTGGACTCTTGAATGGGGGTCAGTCAGCAGAAAGACCAAGCCATAATTAGAAGCTTGGAGCTTTTGGTTACACTCGCCCTGTTCTCCAGGAAGGAGAGAGAGGTTGGAGAGAGGTCAAAGATCAATCATGCCTGTGATAAAGCCTCCATAAAAATCCCAAAAGTACGGGATTCTGAGATCTTCCACCCTGTTGAACACATCCATGTGCAGGGAGATAGGTGCACCCCAAATCCAAAAGCTCCTATGCTAGGACACTTCCAGATCTCACCCAATATATCTCTTAATATATGGCTGTTTATCTCCATCCTTTATATATATCCTTTGTTATATAATAAACTGGTAAACATAAGTAAGTATTTTCCTGGGTTCTGTGAACTGTTTTGGCAAATGATCAATCCAAAGAGGTCATAGGAAACCTTTGGTTTTTAGCAAAATCAGACAAAGGTTATGGGTAACCAAAGGACCTACTACATGTGAAAGTGGGGGGCAGTCTTGTGGGACTGAGTCTTTAACCTATGGGGCCTGCCTAGGATGAAAACTCAGTACTGTAAGGTGGGTTGGTGTTAGAATTGAATTGAACTGAGTTGTTGGACCCCCAGCTGGTGTCACAGAGAATTGCTTGGTATGGAGGGAAAAAACCCTCTACATCTGGTGTCAGAACTTTTGTGAGTGTGTGAGTAAAAGTGAAACACAGATGTGTTTTCCTAGAGAGGGATTCTCAATAATTTTAAAGTGTGAAAAGTGTTTTTCAGATCAAAATGTTTGAGAAGATGATAGAGAGAGATACAAATACAGATATAAAGTTATATATGACAAGAAGATATATCACAATCTGGTAGAGAAAGACCATGAAAGAAAAAAATATGAGTGAGAATAAAATCATGGAAGATAGATTAAGAATGACTAATGTATATTTTAACAGATCTCAGAAAATAATTAAGAAGGAATGTGGGAAGGAAAGTTGGCAATATTATGACATATCATGTTTGAGAATATAAAAATTTTCCAGAGTTAAAAATGCATACATTTTCAGATTCAGGAAATACCATAGATCTCAGTCATGACAAATAAAAATAAATTGATACTCAAGATATGTAATGATATAGCAATATACCAAGACAAAGTGAGTATTTAAAATTTTACCAAGAAAATATTACTTATAAAGGATGTGTACAAGATTGACAACAGAATTCATAAGACCAACGATAGAAACCAAAGTCATTGTAGAAAATAACATGTGTTCTAAAATTGAATATCCAACTAACTATTCTTTAAGTTTCACAGTAAAATTGAAATATCTTTAGATAAATAGAAATAGAGTTTGTCATCAATATAATCTCAACAATGTTGCCTAAGGAAGTAGAAAAAACATCCTAGAAGTAGGTCTGAGAAGCAAACAAGAACTGTGCCAAAAAATTCAAAGCCAAATCTAAACATATAGAACTGTATAAATCAACAAAAATACTTAATCTGTGGGGTTAGAAACACAGAATGACACTAAAATGTTGGTGAAGAATAGCTAATAACTAGGAAGTCATAGTTTGAAGAGAAATTGGTGCCAAAGACATGCTTGGGTTTAAATTTTAAGTGTATGTGCTAGACTTTTAAAGAATAGCAATTCAAAGGATTAAAAGAATCAATAAAGATGAATGTGTGGGAGAAAAACAATTATTTTTTAGTTTTAAGAAGCAAAAACGAAATGTAGGAAGTAAAAGACAAAAGTTGAAACAAATGTGCAACATTAAATGGAGCGAATAAATTCAAATATATCCGTTATCTAATAAATATAAATGAATCCCTTAGTAATATGGCTTTAAAGTACATAAATCCAAAAATTGATAGAACTGCAAAGTCGGGGCGCCTGGGTGGCTCAGTCATTAAGCGTCTGCCTTCAGCTCAGGTCATCATCCCAGAGTCCTGGGATTGAGCCCCACATCAGACTCCCTGCTCCGCGGGAAGCCTGCTTCTCCCTCTCCCACTCCCCCTGCTTGTGTTCCCTCTCTGGCTGTCTTTCTCTCTGTCAAATAAATAAAACCTTTAAAAAAAAAAAAAGAACTGCAAAGTCAACTTGAAAAATCTTTTATATTGAGAAATAGATGGTACATCAAGCAGTCAATGTAGACAAGAAGAGAATTGTCATAACTGGATAAAGGATATCAAGATTAAGATTGCAATATCATTCATAATGAATAAATGTTAAAGGCATTTTCTCTGGAACCAGAGATGAGAGAAGGCTTCTAACTCTCACTACTTTCACTCAGCATTGTGCTAGGAGTTCTGGTCTATGGAGCAAAATAAGAAAAATAAATAAATTTATACCACATTGGAAGCATGAAGCAAACTGACATTACTTACTGTTACCATGATCTGAATAGAAAAAATAATCAAAGAATAGAAACATTATCAGTATTCAGAAGACAGTACAGTAAGTTTGATGAACACAATTACAATACTATTGCTATACCCATGTGTTACTATATAACAGTCTCCATTAAAATATAATTCAAGATAAAAATCATATCTACACCAACAACAAAAAAAAAGAAAAAATCATATGACAATAACTTTAGCTGAAGATTTGCAGGAGTGCTTACTACTTCTTACTATTCAGTGTGAATTTATATAATATCATTAATGCAGTGGATCAATTTTATTTTCCCCTGGATTTTCACTGGATCTATGTTGTAAGAAATAGCAGCAGAATGAATATATATCTGAGACAAGACATTGAATGTACATAGTTTTCCACCTCCACTGCTTCTGACCCTTCTTCCCAATGGGCTTTTGAAGAAAAGGCATGTACCAAATCTGTGGCAATGTACCACGTACCAGGACCTGTGGCTAATCCTCTTTAATAAATACACTGCCGTCCGGACAGCAGCTGAAATTCTCATCACTTCTATAAGCTCCTTGCAGTCCACTGCCATTCCCCACTCTCCCTTTAGTTTTTCAGGGATCATGTTGGTGAAATGCATGGAAACAGAAAGGAGGACACCTCTACGCACACTGTATCTGTGCCTGGATCCTTTCAGGGTTTGAGATTAGCCCCAATCTCTGTCATTCACCATACTATGCAATATCGATTTTGATTTATTTTCTTATCCAGGAGGTGAAGGCTGAAGGTAGGTTTATTGCCTTACACTTTAGTTCCTTCTCCAGAGATTGAGGAATTAATGTGAAATTTCTGCCAACTGCTAGTTAGGCATATTTCAGTTACATATTTAAAAACTGGGGTAATTAATATTTGAAGTGTCCATGGATTTAGTGGGCCCACTATGAAATTGATGGGCCTAGGACTCCACTCTAGATTTCTGGTTATCAACGTCAACTGAGACTCTAAATCTAACATCACTTTGGTGATCTGGTATCCCTCTTTCCCCAGGGTAAAGTTACCCGATAAAATTTCCCTGAGGTCCCTTTGGTGAAAGACTAGGGTGATGTCCCTTACATCATGTGACCCAGGGTTGCAGGGTCCTTCCTGATGAGAACTTAGGATCATTTTTAGTTTGATGAGTACTGATCTGAGAACAGACTATGCTCTGGAAACTAGGAAAGGGGCTGTGACTTTCTATAACTTTGGCCTTTGTCCCTCCAAATTTATATATAAACACACACATACATACATACATACATACATACATACATACATACATACATACATACACACACTTTTTGGCTCCCCATAAACCTTGCTACCAAACAATAACAAAACCAATAAAAAACTAGTCCTTTAGACATCACTTTAGCTCTCTGAAGGTCTGATCCCCGGCTACTATTCTGACCTAATTGCTCATCAGCAAATATGCTCACTGGCTTCTGATGGTTCAGGGCTGCCACATAGCCAACGCTACTCTTGAATCTTATTATTTCCATTACTGAGCTTTGCAATGATGAAGATGTTTGTATCCTCCTTCATAGAACATTATTTACCACTTGGAAAAGCCAAGTGTTCTCCTAACCTTCATACAAAACCTATGGGCAACTGCTGGGTTTTTCAGTCTCATAGCAGACCTATTGCGGATAATCACCTTATGAGCAAGGCTCTTGCTCTCTTCCTCCACAGTCTGCCATGCCAGCTGGGCCATGTCTCAGACATTTAACGTCAATCATCACTTTTTTTAAGACACAAGTTTATTGAGGTATAATTTATGTGTGGTAAAATCTAGCTCTTTACGATATTTATTTCTATAAATGGTAATCATCATAGCTGTGTAGCACCGTGATAATCAAGATACAGAATATTGTCATCACCCCAAAAAAGTTCCCTCATGACCTTCACACAACTCCTAACCTCTGGTAACAATGGGTCTAATTTCTGTTCTACAATTTTGCTTTTGCCAAAATTTCAAGTAAAAGAATCATTTGATATGTAGTCTCTTAAGTCTGGCTTCTTCCACTTTGCAAAAGTCTTTTGAGATTCATGCATGTTGTTACATGTATCAGTAGTTTGTCTTTATATTGAAGATTAGTGGTCTATGGCATGGATGTGCCAATTGTTTAATTAATTCACTATTTGAAGGATATTTGCAAATTTTGGGTCCTTCTGATTAAAACAGTCATACAGATTTGTGTCCAGGTTTTATTTATTTTGGGTAAATACTTTGGAATAGGATTGCAGAGACATATGGTAAGTACATGTTCACTGTTATAAGAAATACCCAAACTGGGAGCACCTGGCTGGCTTAGTCAGTGGAGCATGCAACTCTTGATCTTAGGGTCAGGGTGAGTTTGGGCCCCAGGTTGGGTGTAGAGCTTACTTAAAAAAGAAATAGCCCAAATTTTTTAAGGAGAGATGCAAAATGGTTCCACCAAAAAATGCAAGTTTTTTTCACCAACGGTGGATGAAATTTCTAGTTGTTTTACATCTTTCCCAGCACTTGGCATTGTCAGATCTTATTGTTGATGTTACCCTTCTAATAGGTGTGTATGGTAACTCCTAGTAGATCTCACCTGCATTTCCCTAATGTCTAATGATGTTGAACATCTTTGTATGAAGTTATTTACCATGTATTTTCTTTGATGAAGTATCTCTTTAAATGTTTTGTCCATTTTTTTAAAAAAAATTGGGATGTTTCTTTTCTTATTTATTGGGTCATAAGGGTTCTTGATATATCTGAGATAACAAGTCTTTTCTCAGAAATACATTTTGAAAATTTTTTTCTCCTCAGTTTGTGGTTGATCTTTCTCTTAATGTCTTTCAAAGAGCAGAAGTTTTTAATTTGATGAAGTCTAATGTATTTTCTTTTATGGCTTCTGCTTTGGATTTCCAATCAAGGACATGTTTTCCTAATTCAAGGCTGAAAAACTTGTCTTCTATGTTTTTAACAGAAATGTTAGTTTTATATTTTGTATTTATATCAATGATTCATTCCAACTTAATTTTTATGTGGTGAAAGGTGTGTCACATAAGGCTATCAAATTGCTCAATAATTTATTGAAAAGACTATTCTTTTCCCATTGATTGCTGTTGCAGTTTGTCAGAATGAGTTGTGTGGTTATATTTCTGCATCCTATTCTCTTTCGTTTATCTATGCATGTGTTCCTTGCTCATTAATATACTGAATTTATTATTGTACATTTATAATAAGTCTTAAATCAGGTAGTGTGAGTTATCCCAATATGTTATTTTTTAAGAAAATAGCATTGGCTAATCTGGCTAAGAGATTTTGGCATTTTGACTGAGATTGTTTTGAATCTGTAGCTCAAATTGATAAATGGTGCCTTAACAATATTGAATCTTAAAATACATGCATTCATTACGTCTCTCCATTATTTAGATTTTTGTTTACTCTCATTTATATTTTATAGATTTTAGCCATAGATCTTGCATGCAGTTTGCAGTTTTTTAGATGAAAAAAAAAAAAAGCATTTTGTATTTTGTTGATGCTGTAGTAAAAAGTAATTTGATTTTAATTTACAATAATTCATGATAATAATTAGAAATGAATTGCATTGTTTTACATTGAACTTGCATCCTATCACCACTCTAAACTCACTTACTCATTTTAGTAGCTTTTTCGAACATTCAAATTGTCTCCATTGACAATAATATTGCCTGTAAGTATAGAGTTCTAAATGTATTTATTTCTATTTATTTCTTTATTTCTTTATTTGGGGGTGTTGGTGACAGGAAGAAGGGCAAAGGGAAAGTGAGAAAATCTTAGGCAGGATCTGCTCAGTGTGGAATCCGACGAGAGGCTGTCTCACAACCTTGAAATCATGACCTGAGCCAAAATGGAGAGTTGGATGGTTAACTGACTGAGCCACCCAGGTACCCCTAATGTGTTTATTCCTAATTTGTACATATTATATACATTTCTCTCCCTGTACAGAACTGACTACAACCTTCAGTACAATGTTAAATACAGTTCTTGAAGGTGGACATCCCTGTCAGTTCCTGATTGTAGGGGGAAATAGTCAACATTTTACTATCAAGTGTGATACTGGCTACAGAACTTTGGTGGATGCTTTTAATCAGGTTGAACACATTCCCTTAATTCATAGATTGCTTAGAATTTTTATCATGAATGATAATTCAATTTTTTCCGATTATGTTTTCTGCATCTGTTGCAAAGGTCACATCCTGTTTCTTCTTTAGTATGTTGACATGATGAATTGAGTTGTTTGACTTTGAAATGTTGAGCCAGCCTTGAATTCCTGGGATAAGCCCCAGTTTGGTCATTAGATATTAGCATGTTTATACATTTCTGCATTATATTTGCTAATATTTTAGAATGATAATTTTGTGTATTTGCATGATGGATATTGGTTTGCAATTTTATTTTATTTTTCTTTTTGTTAATGAGTTTTATTTCTTTTCTTTTATTTCTTTTTTTTTTTTAGATTTTATTTATTTATTTGACAGAAAGAGAGATAGCAAGAGAGGGAACACAAGCAGGGGGAGTGGGAGAGGGAGAAGCAGGCTTCCCGAGGAGCAGGGAGTTTGATGCAGGGCTCGATCCCAGGACCCTGGGATCATGACCTGAGCTGAAAGCAGACGCTTAACTACTGAGCCACCCAGGAGCCCCTGTAATTTTATTTTCTTATAATTTATCTATATTTGTTATGCAGACCTCATGAAATGACTTGAGAAATATTTCCCTCTTCTTTTTCACTTATATTATTTTCCCCTAAATATTTGATAAACATTTTCACTGAAGTTATCAAAGGCTTTAATAGATACAGGACTATTTATGTTTTCTATTCTTCTTCTATAGCCAGTAGTTTGTGCCTTTCAAGGAATTTGTCCATTTCATCTAAGTTACCAAATTTTGGAGCATGAAGGTGTTCATCATATTCCATTATTGACCATTTAAGGTCTGTAGTGATGTCACAACTTTCATCTCTGATTTTGGTAATATAAGTCTTGTTTCTTTTTCACTTTGTTAGTCTGGCTAAAGTCTTACCAATTTGTTGGTATTTTCAGAGAACTACCTCTGGTTTTATGGATTTAAAAACATTCTTTCAGGGTGCCTTGGTAGTGCAGTGGGTTAAGCATCTGACTCTTGGTTTTGGCTCAGGTCCTGATCTCAGGGCTGTGGGAGCAAGCCCTGCATCTGGCTCCACGCTCAGTGTGGAGTCAGTTTGAAGATTTCTCACCCTCACCCTGCCCCTTCTGCTTGCTCTCTCTCTAAAATCAATCAATAAATCAATCAATCTTTTAAAAACATTCTTTCAATTTTATTAATTTATTCTCCTATTTTAAGTTTTTCTTCTCTTCCACTTGCTTTGGATTTAATTTACTCTTTCTATTTATTGAGTTGGAAGCTTAGGTCATATATTTAATGCCTTTCTTATTTTCTAATGTATGTATGTAATACTCTAAGTGGCTCTATAAACAGTGCAAATCCCAACATTATGAAATGTTGCAGTTTCATTTTCAATCAGTTAAAATTGTGTACTGATTTTCCTTATGATGTCCTATCTGTCCCATGGATTATTTAAAAGGTTATTACTTAATTTCTAAATATTTTGGAACTTTCTCAATTTATTTATTTTATTGATTTCTGGTTTGATTCTGCTGTATGCTGAGGGCACATTTTGTGTGATTTTACTTCTTGTGTTGTTTTTGTTTGTTTTATGGCCTATAATGCAATCTATTTTGGTGAATGTTCCATGTGCACTCTTAAATGTGCATTGTTAGGTTTGGTTGTTGTTAGGCAATATTTCATAAAAGTCAAGTTGATTAATAGTGTTGTTTAGTATTCCTATCAGGAATCAGCAAACTTTTTCTTAAAGGTCCAGTTAGTAAATAATTTAGTCTTTTGGGTCTCCGTCACAAGTGTTCAACTCTGCTGTTGTGACATGAAAGCAACTATTAATAATATGTAAATATATAAATGAGATGGTGATTCAATAAAACTTTATTTAACTTTATTTACAAATTCAAGTAGTTGGCCCACGGGTCATAGTTTTCCGACTTCTATTTTATATCTTTTAGTGTTTAGTCTCCTTGTTCTCCCACTTACTATGGCTTTGATATATCTGTATATAATCATGGATTTGGACATTTCTTCTTCAGTTCCATAGTTATCTGCCTCTTCACTTATAAATCCCCATTGTTAGTAGCATACATGTTTTAAGATTGTTATGTTTTCTTAAATTGGCTTTATCATCTTGTAATATTTTTACCTATGGACATATTTATTTTTCTGAAGCCTACTTTGTGGTAATATAAACAGTTCAACATTCTTTTGGTTAATCTCTTAATGTTATATATTTTTTCCCTTCTTTTGCTTTAAACTTATCTTTGGTTTTATATTTTAAGTGGAATCCTTATAGACACCATAGTTCCTACTTTTTTGTTAAGTCCAGTCTGAAAATCTCTGTCATTTGATTGGGATGCTTAGATCATTTAGATTTAACGTAATTATTGACATAAATGAATTAAACCTATCATCTTGGAAGTTGTGTCCTATTTATTCTAACTTTTATTTCCAGTGAAAATCCATGGAAACTACCCTGTGAGTGAGGTGTTTGGCACTTGTCAATAAAAAGACAGAAACAAAAACAAAAACAAAAACAAAGCTATGTATGATCGTTCAAGTCCACAGGCAGTCACAAAAGCTTTACCTGGCAGGATACATGGGTGGAAAGCTGCCTTCTCCATCCAAGACCTGGGGCATAGTCAGTGTGTTACAATGTCTGAGGGGAGTTGCGGTCAAGGACTCAGGACCCCATAACTGGCCATGTTTTTATGAATATCTGCATTCCTGACCCTGGTGCTTCCATTTAGAGGTTTCTCTATCAAGGAACCACAAAGGTAATTTTTCTCCACTCTAACTTAGTACTCAATGTTTTTCCATTCCTAGCCCTTGTCTTTCTCCCTCTTGTCAGACTAAATCTCCAGAAGATTGTTAGCTGTTGTTCAGGGCTCTCTTAAAAGTGAGATGGGTTCCCATGTCTACCACCTGAACATCTCTTGGTGGGGGGAAATAAATAGGGAAGAATCGAGACTTCTTCTGATTTTACATTCTTGCTCATATCAATATAAGTGATTCAAGACTTCAGGGTTACTTTCATTTTTGTCTTGTGACTTTAGTTGGCAGCTGCCACACCTGACTGCCCAGATCTTTCATTCCAGCATTTGGCTCTACAAATGGGTGTGATGTTCAGAAAGGGAACTGAGAACAGATCCAGAAAAAGCATTGTTTTATAAAGCTCTTGCCATCTGGAGACATCCAAATAGTCCTGTAAGGGGAAGCTTTTTTCAAACAAGGCGAAGTAAGCTCCTTCTTTTGCCCTACATGATTCAGGAAACCCAGAGCTCCTGACAGTGAGTGGTTTAAAACTATCCCTGTCTCTGGAGCTCCCAGGTATTATATATAGTCTTTCTGGCCCACACGGCATCTTTAGTAATTTAGTAACATTTTATCAGATTCTTCCCTACCTACCCAAGTGGGGTGGGATGGTGAGGGAGCCTTTGGTTTCAGCCTCCTTGGTGACTCTGTGACTACAACTATTTGATTGCTTGAAAAAAATGTCTTAACTATGATGGAAGTGATAGTCTTTCCATCTTTCTAAAACTTAGGTGCAAGCAGAAATATCTGGCTACCACTTTATTCCAGCTGCTGAGAGCTAAACCATTAGCCTGTTAGAATTTTCTCCCAGGGACCTTTGCCAGGTTGTTAAATTCTGTGTCACGAGAGAGTAGCTCCATGCAGTTAATGCTCCTTATCTAGTTTCACAGTCCACTCCACTTGACACAGCATCCCTATTATCCACTCTTATATACTCCTGCTCATGCATGTCAGCTAGATCCAGCAGCTCTTTTGATGTAAATCCCACTCAGCCTGTAGCAGACACAGCACTTTTCCAATTGGATGATGCTGATATTTGGCTCTACAAATGGGTGTGATGTTCAGAAAGGGAACTGAGAACAGATCCAGAAAAAGCATTGTTTTATAAAGCTCTTGCCATCTGGAGACATCCAAATAGTCCTGTAAGGGGAAGCTTTTTTCAAACAAGGAGAAGTAGGCTCCTTCTTTTGCCCTACATGATTCAGGAAACCCAGGTATCTGAGATCCTCAGATGTCCCCATTCAAAGTCTTAGGATCCTATCTCTTCCAATTCCAGGTCCAGATGTTCCCCTCTGTCTACTGTTAGAATGCAGAAGGTGAGAATCTGTCAGTGGGGCCAAAGCCTGAGCAGGGGAGAGGCAGGGGGAGAGGGAGAAGAAGAGGATCTCAAGCGGACTCACCACTGACCTTGGAGCCTAAAGCATGCCTGGATCCCAGGACCCTCAGATCATGACCTGAGCCGAAACCAAGAGTTGGAGGCTTAACTGACAGAGCCATCCAGGTGCCCCAAGAATGCTCTTTTTAATCATTTTTTTTTTCCTTTCACATTCTGAGCTCAACCCAGATTTATTAGGAAATAAATCCTCCAGATGGCTTTCTTGTATTACACACAAATTTATAGTGACATTTTACTCTTCTCTTATGTTCAAGAGTAATTCTGCCAGTAACACTTCGATTACGTCTTACCACATGGTGACACATATTGTTATTAGGATTTACCCATTTTTTTGCAAGTATTTTATCCATACAACTAGACTAAGTTCCTTGAAACAAGGGGACCATAATTTATGCCTCCTTTTATTCCTATCAGAATTATGCTAAGTGTTGGGGCGCCTGGGTGGCTCAGTTGGTTAAGCGACTGCCTTCGGCTCAGGTCATGATCCTGGAGTCCCGGGATCGAGTCCCGCATCGGGCTCCCTGCTCGGCAGGGAGCCTGCTTCTCCCTCTGACCCTCCTCCCTCTCATGCTCTCTGTATCTCATTCTCTCTGTCTCAAATAAATAAATAAAATCTTAAAAAAAAAAAAAAAGAATTATGCTAAGTGTTCTATCTATGAGTGCACTATGTAAAGATTTCAAAGAGAGGAAACAACACTATTTAATAAGTCCCTAATATCTAACACAGTCCCTGGCACAGAGAAGTACTTGGTAAGTTTTTGCTGACTGATTAACTACATTAAGACTAAATTAATTTATGACAAGTATATATTCTGGTGTGTTTGCCTATGTGTGTGTTTGTGGGTGCTAATACTAATGTGTTATACAAATTTAATAACTTAATGGGAATATCTTTGAAAAAGAGCTCATTTTTTTCTGTAAATTTACTTAGTCTGCTTCAAATTACTGTGAGAAAAGTCACTCTTTTATTCCATTTATAAGCCACATAACGATGAGCATTCTTGAATTTATTTCTTTATTTCTTAAACCACAGACCTACAGATTAGTTTGAATCAGATCCAAAACCTATGAGTACTTGAAAGCACATGGGGGCAGGCTACAGTTTGTGGGGAGCTCTATAACTACGGACACATGACAGCTAGAAATAAACCAATTTGGGGGGAAAGAATTGAGCCACATCTTTGTTTGAACAAAATTTACTGACTCTTGTTTATGAAATAGCCCGTGAACTGATGTTCTTAAAAAAAACATTGGTGCATGTCAACTAGCTTTGTTTATTTCTTTTTCTTTTGTCTACATCTTTACAAGTCCTTATAATGTGTGTTATAGTCAGAAGTAAGTGGGTTTCCTTGTGTGGCTGTTTACGAGTAGTGGAGACTCAGCCAGTATTGTCAATATAACTGAAAACGGAAGTACCTCAAGTCTAATGAGAATACTCTTTCATTTCTAAGGGGAGTCCAGGTGATTCGTACAAGAAAAAAACAAAAACAAAAACAAAACAACAACAAAAAAAACATTTGAGTGCTTGTTCAGTTTGGACCTTGTCTATCAAAATGTTATTAACAGACAGATTTTATTACTGAAAAATAATAAAAGACAAAATGTTGATAGATTTTCTCTGGTGGGCTAAATTGTTCCTTTTTTTGACAAATAAATGACCGGGAGGGAGTCTGTCAACTTTATTATATGACCTTCATTCACTTTTACTTGACTTTGAGTTAGTTCAATTTAGTTTCCATGACTTTGACGTGGAATTTTTTTCTCTTCATTTTTTCTTCATTTAGCAAGTATTGGATCTCCTACTTAGAAACCTTTTAAATTGCTCTCTCATTTTTATCCTCTTCTTTCTTATGTGCCCCATCTGTTTAGAAATACAGGTCAGCCAATTTTCTCAAATGTGCTCTCACATCACATTTTATTCCAATGCAATGAAATCATAGTAGCATTGCTCAGTGCAAATATGCTTCTGTATTTTGTACCTGCTGCTCTTTTTGAATAAAATATGCTTATTTACCACCTTCCGTCTCATTCCCTGTCTATGTAGCTCACATAATTTCCAGTTTGTCAGGTGCCAAATCACTCACGCTGCTCTTGACAATTTAAGAACACCAGCTACGTTAACCCTGGTCTGCTCCAGAGAAGAACAGAAGGGTAGCTCCTGATTCAAATGAGCTCTAGGGATCTCAGGAACAATAGCTTATGAATCTTCAGTTTCATGTTTAACAAATAATATAACATCCTGCATACATGCCTTCTTTTTTTCTGACATGGTAGCAATTGCTGAACTTTCCCTCTATTTTTAGTTTAAATTTCCAGAAAAGGTTATATAATTTTCTGAACTACTTGCACATTTCTATTAAGCCAAACTTTTTTATGTCTGACTATACTCTAGGCTTTTGGTCTGCCTAGGACTGAGCTCTCTTGGGTTAGAAGTCTGCCACTGATCCAACCAATAGTGAAATATATCATGGCCAGACACTCTGCAAGATCCCATGATCAGGCAGGGCCCCTGATCCAAGAGTGTGGGCGTGGACAGGACAAGCACTGACTTATCTCCATTACTTTCTATTTCTTGATGCAGGAAACACATGACATCACTCTTATGCATACATTTCCAAAAGTGTTCCACTAAAGTTGGCCAATTAGCACGGATATAGTCATAGTCAGTGTTTTTTGAGTAACCTAATACGTGTCAGGAGAATTTCATGTTTACTCATATGAGGATAAATTAGAGATAGAGAGCTGAAAAATAAGACCAAAAAAATCCTTGCTCACAAGTTGCTTCTGAGAGCTAGAAAGACTATCAATTACTTTTGGTAAATTAACATGCATGATTAAGGACAGTTGAGAAATGAGGGAGATAAAAAGGGCAAGCCTGTGAAAGATCACAGAGGTCTTTGTGTATTACAATAAGGAGTTTTACTTTTACTCTCATTACAAAGGAAAGCCTTTGGAGGTTTTGTTGTGTTTTGCTTTGTTTTTTATTCAATGGTGTATCATAGTCAAATTTCTCTTTTAAAACAAGCACTTCGGCTATTGCCTGAAGAATGTTCTCAATGGGGATTAAAAATGGAGGCCTCGTGGCCCAAATAAGAGATTCCTGACCTGGTCCAGTTAAAATGATTGTGTTTTCAACTGTACTTGGAGCAGAATATGATGAATATAGGTTGTATTAGGCATTTTAAAGGAAGAACCAACAACATTTACCATTGGTTTTTATGTGGGTTTTATACAATAGCTCCAAGAATTATGACCTGGGTAACTGATGGGATGGTGGTGTGATCATCTGAGATAGGAAATATTTACTAAGAAATAGATCTATCTGGAGAATTTCTAAGGGGCCAGGGGTAAACAAGCTTTCTATTTTAACCATGGTAAATTTGGTATGCCCATTATAAATCCAAGAAGAGATGCTGAAGGCATTTGTAAAAGTGAGACTGGAACACAGTGGAAAGAAGCCAGACTGGGGTTAAGGATTTGGGAGTCACAACTTCCTGATGGATTTTAAACCTGTGAAAGCCAATTTAAGTAGAGTAGAGAAGGCTGAAATTGTGTTAATTTAAAGACCAGGTAGAATAAAGGCTTGTAAAAGGGCCTGAGAAAATGGGTCTCACGAGGTGGGAGAAAACACAGATAAACCTTGTTTTGTTGGAACTGAGAGCATAGTTCTCCCTCTTGAGGGTGTATCAGAATCTCCTGGAAAGCTTGTTCAGACACAGACTATTGGCCACACCCTCCAAGTTTCTGATTCTGGAGATATGAGATGGGCCCAATCATTTGCTTATTTTATAAGTTCCCACATATAATAAAGGGTCTGACTATATATATATATATATATACACATACATATATATTTCTTTTTTTTTTTTTTTTGATGTTTGCTGACAGCCTTCAGGCATCACTCCTCCCTCTTCCTCTTTTCCCCACATCTAGGTAAGATGATAAGAAAGCTTGGCTTCTTCCTCCTTTGATTCTGGTGAGAAGTTCAAACCCTCAGTAACCTCTGCCAGTGTGAGGGAACCTTTACCTGGTTCTCTCTGCCCGCTAAAGACAATAAAAACTCTAGACCAGTCTCCTTTCCCTGCTCTCACAAGCCATTTTTGGACCTGCTTAGAAACTGTTCTGCTCTTCCTAAAAAGCCTTATTATATAATAAACCTTCTCATATCCCTCTCGTATGCATGTGGCATCACCAGTCTCAAAATATGAAACAAACTTTGGGCAATGTCCATCCTGTTGCTTCAGGGTGGTCACAGGTGTTGCTTATCTGGAAGCTACTATGAGAGACATTTAATAGCATGCTTTAATAAAGGGTCCTTCAGTTTAAAATGCTGTTAAGAAATCAAGTAGGTCGAGGATAGAAAGTTGGCCATTGACCTTAGGGAGATAATTTGTGAATTTTTTTTTTTTTAAAGATTTTATTTATTTATCTGAGAGAGAGAATGAGACAGAGAGAGAGAGAGCATGAAATGGTGGAGGATCAGAGGGAGAAGCAGACTCCCTGCTGAGCAGGGAGCCCGATGCGGGACTCGATCCCGGGACTCCAGGATCATGACCTGAGCCGAAGGCAGACACTTAACAGACTGAGCCACCAAGGTGCCCAATATTTTTTTTTAAAGATTTTATTTATTTATTTGAGAGGGAGAGAATGAGAGAGAGTGAGTACATGAGAGGGGGGAGGGTCAGAGGGAGAAGCAGACTCCCCGCCGAGCACGGAGCCCGATGCGAGACTCGATCCCAGGACCCTGGGATCATGACCTGAGCCGAAGGCAGTCGCTTAACCGACTGAGCCACCCAGGCGCCCATAATTTGTGAATTTAATAAGAGCTATTTTAGTGGAATGGATTGGGGATATAATGGAATAAAATAGAGTGGACACAGAAAGTCTAGAGAATTTTCTCAAGAAGTAGCTCTTTAAAAATGTTAAGGTAAAAAAAAAATGTTAAGGCATATTTCTATTCTGATTTGGTGGCCCAATACAAAATGGGATACTGATCATGTGCTAGGGAAAGGAGGTGCTTTTTACTCAGCTTTTGATACATGCGATATATGTTCCATAACACAAATGGCGCCTTTATCCTTAGACTAGAAAAGGGAGAATTATATCATATCGGAGAATTCTTACATCATGTTAGAGGAGGAAAATGAGGTTGACTCCATCTGATACTGTCTGTTTTCCTCATGACACAAACTGACATCATCAACTCAGTAAAGAGAAAGGATTTGGAAGAAATAATGTCGAGTGGGACAATGATCTTCTAGGTTATCTACTAGGTTTCTGGCTTTGGGATGGGGGTCGGTGGTGATGAGTACTTATCTGAGATGTGTGATTGTACGTTTGAAGGGAGACCAGGTAATACTGGGAGCCAGTGTTGACTAGGAGGTTGTGACTGCCACTCTTAAACCGGAGCTCTGGGTTCAAATCCTTTTTTTTTTGGCCACTTATTTGTTGTCTGACTTTCGACAAAATACTTAACCACTGAAAAGGCTCACTGCCTTTTATGGTATCATTTTGACATGTCAGCATTAAAAGGTCTCAACACTACCACATGAAACAATTTCTTTCTCTACTGTAGGTAGATAATTTATTGTTTTGTCTTTAATTCTAGGTCTGTGGTTGACTCACATCCTACCACACAAGTGGGTGGCCCAGTGACTAATCATGAAATAAGCACTGGATTTGTTCCTGGAAAATTGGGATTTAATCCCAGAAGAACACGGTAAGAAATTCATGTTCTTAATTTTCTCAAACACTCTCATGCCCACTGCCATAGTTGCTTTAGTTTTGTGTTATTAGAATGGATAAAAATAGTCAGTCACTTTAGACAGTTTAATCAATTATTTGTTAATTTTTTTTTTTCTCTAGTGAAGCCTCTCTGGTGAGCATTCAGTCATAAAATTGTCTTTCCCCCAAATTCATTGCTATATAATCTTTCGATCTTGTTACTTCCAAATCACTGACTATGTAGCCAAACTATTACCTACTCCTACAGCCAGCTTCACTGGCATGTGATCTGTCTAGCTGAATAGATCCCACGCTGAGAATGGCCCAATGCTTTGTTTAATGCTTTGCTTTCACCATCTTGAAATTCTCTGGACTTGAGTTTTTTTAAGCGAAGTCTGCTGGAACAATAGAGCACACATGTGAGCTGAGGAGACACGCTGGGTGGCAGGGCACTCACATGGTTGTGGTTCAGCAGTAGTCAACACCTGTTGGCTCAAGCCTCTCTTCACAGTGGAAGCATGAATGCACAGCAGTTGGCGTGGCACAGAATCATATGCCTGGGCTGCCAAGCCAGGACTGGAGGCCAGACTGGAGGTAGCAATGGCTACAACAGCAGAAAAATTGCCAGCAGCAGTGGCTGTGGGAGGGAGGAGGGACTCTAAATGGGTGTCAGGACCTGAGGTGTGAGACTGCTTGCTCGTTTGTCTATAGAACCTATCCTTGAGGTACCTGCGGGCATCTTAACTCTCCAGTCTGTGTGCTGGGACAGAACCTGCTGGCAGGCAAGCAGCAAAGTATGTCAGTCACTTATTGCAAAATAAAAGTTTATACATGGGTATTGTAATAGAGAATACTGGCAGCTATGGCAACACTTCAAACAGTTTAGAATCTCTAGTTTTGATTACTAATGCAATATTGCAAAGAAAACTCCCACAGGCTTGGAAAAAGAAATTTAAATATCATTGAATTATTGGAAGAGAACACAATTTTCATCTGAAATTTTGGATGACTCTATTATTAACAAGGAAGACAATTTTAAATTAAATTATTTTATTTTTCTAAATTGAAGATACGAAAATAGAATACATAGACAGGCATTTTGAATTATGTGCAAATCATGAAGCTGGTTTGTTTCTTATATGACCTCTACAAGTTATAGAAAATGCCAAAGGAAACATTAAAATGCCATTATACAAATTTACATTTAAGTTAAATAAGAAACTGATTTGTATGAAGAGTTAAATCTTTAAAAAAAAAAATATTCCAATGAGAAACATCAGGTCCTGATGTACTAAATTTTATATTTTGAAATAACTTATTAGAAATTTATCCCAGTGTTGGGGCACCTGGGTGGCTCAGTCATTGAACGTCTGCCTTAGGCTCAGGTCATGATCCCAGGGTCCTGGGATCAAGCCCCACGTCAGGCTCCCTGCTCGGCGGGAAGCCTGCTTCTCCCTCTTCCACTCCCCCTGCTTGTGTTCCCTCTCTCGCTGTGTGTGTCTCTCTCTCTGTCAAATAAATAAATAAAATCTTTAAAAAAAAAAAAAAAAGAAATTTATCCAGTGTTATTATAGCTTATAAACGTTCTTATTGGTTCCAGAAACTAGTATCAGCAGAAAAATCCCTCTCAAAATTAGAAATTATCAAAATTATTTGCAATCATGCATTTACCGGAAGTGACTAACATTGCTTTCAGTTATATCAATTATAAATAAAGTCACTATAAATATAAATTTTGATGACCTTGTAAATGAAAACTGAGACAAAAATTATATGATTAATCAAGATACTACCCTTAGAAATTATTACTATTTAAGGTATTGTGTAAAATTATAACAAAATTTATTTGCAGTTTGTAAATTAATATTATTTTTCCTGCAGTACTAGTGTCCTTATTATGTTTAGAATTTTGTTTAGTAAAAAAATCTTTTAAAGGAAAGATTTTTATGTTTTTGCACTTCTAATAACAAGGTACTGAGCAAAGGACCCCACATCTTCATTTTGTACTAGATAATGGAAATTATATAGCTGGCTTACATAGATGCAGAAATTATTTCAAATCCTGCCTCTGGTTATAGTCTTACCCAGCCAGAATAAACTTTAAAATGTATTGTTCAAAGATCTAATATTGGGAAATTTTTAAATTTTTTTAGGACTACCCCTGAGAAGAGAGGTGGTCCACCATATATACAATGTATATGTCTGTCAATTCCCACACATGGACCTGTTATACTGCTGAACTTTTTATTTAGATGCCATGTGGCAACCCCCTGGTATCATATCCTGCTACAAATAATTTACGCTGTATGTTTAAAAATCATCAGGGTAGCCCACCTGTAAGACACTCAGAGAGCTATGCTACAGCATGTAAACATAAGCTGGGTCAGACTTTTAGTTCTGTTTCTATTGCTCTAAGTTGTGTGATCTTGGACAACTTGCTTAATTCTTCTTAGCCAGATATATTTATCTGTAACATAATGGAGTTGTTTAGATGTCTTTTGAACTCCCAACTCTAAAATTTTATATAAACAAAAGTGAATATTTTTGAATATTTAATCACAATGATGGTTGATTACCCAGTCATAAAATGCCTACCTCAAAATTTGAGAATTAAAATTTTAAAGCAAAATTAATAATTATTGACTTACTTAATGGAGAGCATCATGATTTATACATTCCAGGACTGCATCATGAAATCATGATGGATCAGCATCCTATAATTAAGTGGTCTTAAGTTTTTACAGAGGAATGCATGTCATGGCTGAAGCAAAGTAATGGCAAAGACCAGGATATATCATTGACAAACTTGGTAATAGGGTTTTTTTTGACACTCTTCAGTTTGGCATTTGCTGTATAACCCATAATCCCATTTCCCTTCCCACCTCCTCAATTCTCCCACTTTCTGATGTTTAACTTACAATATATTTCAGAGCATCGTAGCAAACATCAATATTTGTTCTCAAATCTACAAAAGCTTTTTGAAATCTAGTATTACTACAATAAGAGAGTCATGCATTGCAGAAATGTCCTCATTTATCTTTATAGTAATACAGAAAGCACATTTGTTGTACTAAAGATGGAGCACCCAGTAATATCAAAAAAGTAAGTTTCTTCCTATTCCCAAAGTGTCACAGGTCGTTTAGTCAGAGGCTGACTGACAGGTATGGTATAATATGATCCGTTCTTGCATAAATGAGCTCACATTATACGGTGAAAAGTCCCAAATAGTGCATTGTGTTTGCTTAAATACTGTGGTAGAAATTAACAGCTCTGAGTAATTGACCACAGTGCCCATGATGCCTGTTTGTTTCTAGAATTCTTTGCAACTTCTGGGTCTGTTTATTCTGGGCCTACTCATTCTTTATTTCCAGACAGTCTGCTGATTTCGGAACTGAGTTCAGGCTTCCTTGCTAACACAGCCTTATAAACAAGTGATGAGGAGATATGCAGTACCCCAGTGTTGATCTCAGATTTCTGAAGTACTGTGTGGAATACTTGGCACACTCCACAGCCTTTGAGCAAATAGAGGGATTCAGATCAGTCTTCCACTTCTTCATTTGACTTTATATAATGGACGAAACCATGTGGATAAAATTAGGAAACATAGAATATTAGAACAAGAAACTATTCTGGAATGGAAAGCATGCTACGCTGTAGAGTCCTCTTTTGGATATAATATTGGCCAAAAATTTTACTGAAATTGAAGGGGAAAGTCTGAGTTATAGTTATTTCCTCCCTTTCTTTAATGCCATTTCATATTAAACCAACAGAAAAAAATAACATGCTCCAAATTTGTCACTGGGTAAATTACTAGATTTTCTAATGGAAATCAGCAACAAAATTAATATTTTACAAATGAATGTGACATCATTAAAAATGAATCACCTCAATGACGTTTGTTTTTATTCTGAAATAACAGGTCTTTAGTTCAGAATCGCCTTATCCAAAATTACTTTTTGGATATTCATTCTCTAAACCTTGAAAAAATATCTTTAACAATTTATCATCGATGCTGTCATCTTTTCTAAATATATTCCAATTTAAGAACTATCGTTAATAAAAACACTGTGTTTACTTATTGCACAATATAGTCATAAGAGATAATAATTGCCATTGAAAATGCTTTTATAGAACTTACATGCAAATAAAAATATACCTACCAGTATTGCTCCTTAGTTTATCAATTATAAAAAAGCTAGTAAAAATAAACAAAATTGTATTATCATCTTCAAGAAATAACTACCCTAGATAGAAATTTGGGTCATTTAAAAATTTTAAATCTGTACGTTCCGTTGGTCTTTGTATCCAGCTATTTCATGTATCCAAGAATGTTAAATCTGAAACAATCACAACGTTTTTCACAGCTGTTATTGGTTAAATAGTGTCTTCCCCCCAATCCATATGTTGAAGTCCTAACCCTCCATACCTCAAAATGTGACCTTATTTGGAGATAGGGTGTCTTAGACAGGTCAGGCTGCCATAACAAAAATACTTATAGGCCGGTGGCTTAAACAAGAAATACTTATTTCTCATAATTCTGAAGAACAGGAGGTCACAAGGTATTGGCAGATCCAATCTCTGGTAGAGTCCCCTTCTAGGCTTGTAGACAGCCACCTTCTCTCTGTGTCCTCAGATGGTGTAGAGAGAGGGAGACAGCAAGCTCTCCTGTCTCTTCTTAAAAGGGCACTATCTCGCCGTGAGGGCTCCAACCTCATGACCTAATTACCTCTCAAAGACCCCATTTTTAAATATCATCACATTGAGGATTAGGGTTTCAACATAAAAAATTTCGGAGGGACATAAACATTCAATCCTTAGCAAGGGTCTTTACAGAGAAAATCAAGTGAAGATGAGATAATTACAGTAGGCCCAAATATAAAATGACAACTGTATTTATATAAAGGGAAAATTTGGAGACAAACATGCACATGGGGAGAGAGAGTCAAATGAAAACAAAAGCAGGATCAGGGTGATGCTTCTATAAGCCACGGAATGCACAATACTGTCAGCAAATCACTAAAGGTTAGGTGAGAGGCATGAGACAGCTTCTGTTTCATAGGCCTCAGGAAGAACCAACCCTGCCAACACTTTGATTTAGGACTTACAGCATCCAGATTCTGAGACAATAAATTTCTGTGGTTAAACCATCTATCTAGTTTGTGATACTTTGCTATGGTAGCTGTAGGAAACTAATATAATAATACCATGCTATATGCATAAACCATATATATATACATGCCTATAATTACATATAACTAGATATTTCACATGCACTCTATATGTATATATATGAGTGTATGTAAAAGCAAATGGAGATACGGAAAGAAAATTCATTTCAGTGGCAATAAGAATATAAAAGAGGGATTGTTAAAGAATTGGGTTTATCTTTAACATTCTAATTTGCACAAAGAGAACAAATTAATAGTCACTTGTACAATTTGAGCTTTGTTGAGGTTGTTGTTATATCTCATCTAGACAATTCCAGTAGTCTCCTACTGGGTTTATTTTATTTAGTTTCTATGTATTTATCATTTCTCCACTTAGAGAAATCTGCTAATGCTTCAACAACCAATCCTTCCCCCAGGAGGGCCAG
Source organism: Mirounga leonina (assembly GCF_011800145.1). Lineage (NCBI taxonomy): Eukaryota > Metazoa > Chordata > Mammalia > Carnivora > Phocidae > Mirounga > Mirounga leonina. Next base: position 14,018,595 of record NW_023270451.1, read on the forward strand.
GTGAAATTAGTTATTCCTTCCTATGTGAGCATATGATACTATGCTTTGATTTCTGTTATGATGCATAGAAGAAGGTGATCTTTTATAGCAATTGTTTGGAGTATATTTGTATCACTTACTAGAGTGTGAGCCCCTTGATATAAGAGACTTTCCTGCAAAAACATTTATCATCCCGCTTTGTAAAGAGTGCAAACTTTAAAATTGCTGAATTTTACATTATACTGACACTTGTTTGTTATGTGACCTTGGGCAAAAAACCTAAATACCTACCACTTAAATAATAATACTTACCGTAAGGGTAATGGTGGTTATTTAATATGAAGCATATGTAAAATTTTTTGGCACCCTGTCTGGAATTTTGTACCCCAAAATTAAAGTTTGTTGTTGCTGTTGTTATAGTTTCTGCATTTATATAAAGATATCGGGATCCCATGTATTGTTTGGATCTATAGATGTTTACTGGTTACTCTACAGCAATAAAACCCTACAGCAACATATATAAGATCCAGGATGAAGCTAGTAGGCTAGGAATGTTGGGAATAATTTACAAGGCAACATCAGGAGCAGCAATTATCTGGGAATCCAGATGCTTATCTCTCATGGTGGCTTATCCCTAACCATAAACTGTGTGTTACTCTCTCTTTTTCTTTTACTGCTACTGACCTCACTTTAATTTCTGTGTACTTGACCTTTCTATTTGCCATACCCGCTTTATTACCAGGGCCTGATTTTGCTTTCCTGACCTCCACAAGTAATCTGATCATTCCTCCTGTTTGTTCCACTTTTGCTTGAAGATTTGGCCATGTACTTAGCCCTAGAAGATGTTCTATTTTAGGAAACCCGGTTGAAGAAGGATGTATAGAAAGAGATCTGAGAAACATGACAATGATGGTAAACTGCCTGGAAACATAGTAAAGTGAAGACCAGTTGTTGATTTTGATGAAGCTAGGAAAGAAATAGGATATGAGATGGTGGTACTAGTTTTCAAGAAATTGAAGAATTGGCAGCCAGAAGCTAGAGTACTTTTTCTGTCTTTCCAGAGATCAAGACAAGAAACACTGATTCGAGAAATGCAAGACATGGAACAGGCAGAATTCATTTCAATATACAGTTCTTTACACATCTTTAAATATTTTGCTTTCAAGATTTACTTTACTTTATGAAACATCTTTGAGTCTTTATTATGAAAAGGGAGATTCCCCTCTCTCAGCGAAAATGCGAGGAGCAGTTGGAGTATGATGTAAGTCATTTTGAGGAGCAGTTGTACCAGCCGCCCATTTCAGTCACTCAACATCTGCAGACATCTTTTACACCTGCCCCCCCCCCCCCACCTCCCGCCCGCCCTGCCGCCTCAGCCCAGCTCCAGGTATGGTGTATTGGGCTCGAAAAGCACAGTGACTCCCACAGTCATGATGTGGGGACAAATACTATTTTGGTCCCTTTTCAGCCAGTGAGGCCATGTACACTTTTCCATACTCTTCCTTCCTGCACCTCCTTTCGTCATCCCTTGTGGGATCTAATCACCATCTTCAACCATTCACTTTCATGTCTCTCTTCTATTGCCGGGTCCAAAAGTGACAGAATATTTGGTCTAAAGCACAGTTGTTGTTCAAAGCACTCAAAATTTCTGAATTTTGAATGGTATCTTCCTTTGGATTCCAGTAGTTCAGTGAATGATCCCATCCTCTAAGCATTTTCTATAATTCCTCATGCCTGTACATAATGCAAATTCCATGAGAATGCCTTCTAGGATGAACACCAGATAATGTCATTCTGGGCAGCACGGGGAACCTTTAACCTTAATTAAGACATTTTAGCAGAGGCCAGATGCTCAACTATTAGGAATGTTGCAATTCCTACATTAGCGGGAGGTGAGAATATATTATTCGGACTGTATTATTTGTATAGTATTTTATAGGAAATCTGTGCCCACTTCAAATCCTCTTTGTCTCAACTCTTATTATAGACTGCTCTTTTGATAAGTTTCCCCAGGATATATCCAGCTTCATGTAGGTATAGCATAGAAGTGCCTTACCCCAGTCTTCAACTTCAGATTTCCTAGTTCTGGCCCTTGGCCTTCTCTGACATGGGACTACCCGGGCAATGTACTTGGAACTTTACCCAGAATTTATATATCTGGGAAACTCTTGAGGCTTTAGAAAACTCTTGATACTTTGTCTTCGATATGGCATAATTCCTGCCAAAAATTAGCCTCTTGCCTGCAAGTTATGACCTCATACACCTTCTATTCTGGAGAGGCAAGTAGATCCTTCTTACCAGAAGTGACACCAAAGCTGGATTATAAGTTTGCTTTCCCTGTGTACAGTGCCTTCAAAAACATCACCATAGAAATTCTTGCTTTACTAGCATGGTATATTGTACAGTATTGGCTCATATCAAGGGACCCACTTTATGTCAAAAGAAGTACAATGTTGGGTACATAATTATGGGATCTGCTGGTATAACACATATCCAATCGCTCAGAAGAAGCTAATCTAATGAAATGATGAAATAGCCTATAAAAATTGGGGCTTGTCTTCTGGGGTGTGAAATAGATATCTATAAGGAAAGCGTGTATCAGGCCACTCTATGTTTGTGCCCTAGGACTTCTTTGCTCTTGTGTCTCTTCCTCAACAAAGAAGTTAATATCTCTTGGAACAATCTTTGAACATGGGGTTAGGAACTGATAAAAAAATACATTTTTTTTTTTTGTCAAGTAAGTGTTTTCATGAGGTTTCTCATATGGCCCCCAGAAATTAAGCATTTTGTTTCCATAGTAGTGGCCAATTTGATAACACATTGGCTCTTCCATGCATCACTCCTGGTTCCTGGGATCACTCTCTCAGGTAAACTATTCATACATCATCCTTTGTCTCAGGCACTATTTTCTGAGAAACACAGGATAAGACAATATCTAAGGTCCTTACCAACTCTGGCAATGTATTAATTTTCCTAAAGATAATCATATTCTAAATCTAACTTTTCCATTATAGCCCAGCAGAAAGACCCTGGATTTCTTTCTCTGAAAGGAGTTGTCACTATGTGCTTTTGATTGAAAAGCTGCAGGGTACATTAAGTAACTCTTCTTAGTCTGTGGCTTAATGGGTACAGTTTTATGATATAAATCATTCGTAAGACAAAATAAAGCTGAACCAAAATGGTATGATTAATACAACAGAGACAAGTTTAGACATTAGCATTTGGCAATGAGAATATGCAATCAGAATACTTGGCAAAAACTGCTGCTGTGGATTCATGTAGATGAGAATGGACAAGTTTTTCTTTGTGGCCATGAAAACCACAATTTTATTGTTATAGCATAAATAACTCTAGGCAAAGGGTCTTGGCAGTCATATCTGACTTACTATTGAGAATCTATAGACATTTTTAATCCTTAAATAATTTTTCTTTCTTTAGTCAGATGTAAGGGCATGAGAAATTCTACCACTTAATCCTTTGATATGATTAAGCTTAGTCTGTGTGTGAGTTCTACCATGATGGATGAGGATCAGATTTGTAGACTTCACCACTGGGATAGCTAATTGGTTTGTTGCCACTGAGGTTGAGTTACTCTATTATATTTAGATGAATGTTGGGTTTTTAAGATTGTCACTTGAATGTCATTTCTATTTGTGGAGGATGAAAAGCTAAAAATCAAGATTTCCCAGAGTCGCTTTCAGATTCTAGCTGTGAAATGTATTTGGCCAGTTGGATATACGTGCTGATTTGGAAGGCAAAAATGAAGGGACACTTACCTTCCTGAACTCTTGACTATTACCAAAGTCTAACAGTATGGATATACAGGACTTCCCTATAGCAACATTCACTGTTCCTTCACCAATGTGAGAGGTACTTACAAGGTAACAGTGGCTATTTCTTGCTTTCAGCATCACCCTAGCGGCAGCCTCAGAAGTCACTCCCTCAGTGGATCAGGGCTGTATTACTCATGGAGAACTTCCAGGGCATCCCCTACACACCTTCAGCCCTTAGAATGAGTTTCTAAGGCCTAAATTCCCTGTATCAAATATCTTCCTGCTGAAATACCCAAGGCATTTTCTGGCTTTTTGTTGTTGTTGTTGTTGTTTTTTTCTCCCCCTGAACCCTGATGTATGTGTCAAATTAAGGAGAACTGAGTCCCACAACATGACAGACGGTGGAATTTCATGTGATTGAAGGAGTACCATCACAGAAGTTAAGAATGTAAAGTGAAATATATGTTCACATAAAATTATTTTCTTAGGAAAATACCATGTGTGAAATGTATTAGCAAAAGTGAGAGGAGCAAGGTCCAAGATGGAAGTCCTGGCTTGTGTGTGTTTCAGGACTTAGTGGAGTCAGAGGCCTTGGTGATAGATCAAGAGATGACATGAATCTTTGGGCTTTTGGGTACTCTGGGCCTTAAATCATGATCCCTTCTGTAACCCCCCCCAAAAAATCCACATAAAGTTCTTTCTCAAAATTAAAAAAAATAAGTATTTCAATTTTATCTTACATATAAAATATGTAAAAATACAAGATATACATGCACATTGCAATGTGTTCACTTTCCTGTTTCCCATTCAGTGATCTTTAAGTCAGAGCAACATTTTAAGGGAGAAGGTCCATGTCACACATCTGGCACTGATATGTTTCTTAAATACATTAATTCTAGATTGTCAGACACTTAAGGAAAACCATTCTTCAAGTCCACGACTGTGCACATTAGATGCCATCAGTCCCTCACAATTCCATCCATAGACAGACACCGTGGTATATTGACTGATTATAACTTCAAGAACAATTCATGGATTCTAGAACCTGAGAGTTTAAATTGTACTGAACTTCTAATTGGTTGACTATTAGCTTTTCACTGACTTATTTTTTAAAGAATCCTAAAATAGTACCAAATCTGTTAGCATTATTATCTGGAATTCATTAAATACAACATGCATGGAAGAATTTTTTAAATTGTATATTTTTCAGTTTTGGTGAGTGGTGAAAAAGCTGACTTTCGAAATACCTTTCCAATGATAGTCTTTTGATTTTTGCAGGGGAATGTGGATTATTCCCCATGTTTACTCAGCAGCTCAAATGGCACTTGAAATCATGGGTGACACAAAAAACTTGTCTCTTGATCATTTTGTGATGGCTATTTCCACTCTGTTTTTGATACTATATTATTTTACTATATAATAGTACTATATAATTACTATACAATATATTACTGTATGTTAACACTATATTACATTTTTAATAATCTCCATTCTTAAACAGAGATCTGCATGGCATAGAAATTTATAAATTATAATAAATTGAATAGCATGGAGATCAGACAAAGATGTGATTTTTAAAAACGAAATCAAGTTATGTTCAGGCATCATGAAGAAACAGTTATGCAAATAGTGAACATAAGTCATTCATTGGATTGAATATATATTTTTTTATTTTTTTAATTTTATTTATTTATTTGACAGAGAGATTGAATATATAGTGAATTAAGGTAAGCATGTGAAAAACGTCCTTCATTTTCTCTAAAACTTTAATAAATAATCAAAAAAAAATAGAAATGTGGTAAAATGGCCCCAGCTTAGATGTTGAAAAGTCTATTTCTGTTGCTCCCTACTTTACTGAACGTTAAACCTCTATGCTTGTGTAAGGGTTTGAGAAAAAAAAAAAAAAATGTATGGATGTTTTTAGCTTACTGATTATTAAGTACAATGCTTCTCTTAGTGCAGTATGATCACTGGTGACTTCTTTGAGCTGATATTATTGAGAATAAATTTAATATTTAAACTTAATTAGAAATTTTAATATCTGCTTCTGTCAAGCAGTCTCAGTACCTGACAAAGAGGGATGGAAATGGATAAATTCTGAAAATATTGATCTTCCATTGGCTTAAATAATTCCTTTGAGACAGAATTGAACATTTTAGTGGTTGCCGTGGAGTTACAGAGGTGATGTATGAGTGCAGTGGTTTGAATCATTAATCCTTTAACGGCTGGAAGAGAGGTGATGGGAATGTTAGCGGAGTTAGCTTCCAGATGATGGAAGGTTCTCTCTCCCTCTCCCGTGAATGCCTGCACACAATTTTGTGGCAGCATCTACCTGTTATTATAAGTTCATGTCATAATTGTTTGCCAAAAATTCCTTCACTTAAGGAGACAGAAGAGACAACAAAGAAAAAATATCTGGCAAGAAAATACAAATGCCCTGTATCCCTTTATCTGCTGCTCTTTGGAGACTTTCATGGGATAATATGATCAAACGAGTGCTTTCTCTTGTATGCCAGAATTTCTCCAAAAAAGTATTTCATTTAACATGTGGCTTTGACCTTTTCTGTCAACCACCTCTTTTCTCCAGCCATCTTTCCTTCTTTACATCTTTTTTTAAATTAATTACTACATAAATTGCAAGGAAATCAAGCCAGGTTTTTAGAGTTCCTTCTTAATGCTACTAATCTTTTCACAAAATTAATTGATACTTGCTGATTCTTTCCCCCATTACTACATAACCCTTTGTAAGCTGCCTTCTACTCCTGCCCTAACCCCATAACCATTTCTTTCTCTGGGTCAACAATGTCTTTCCAGTGACCAATCACAAAGATTTTCTGTTCCATATTGCTAGCCCTCTTTCTTAAACTCTGTCTCTGGTTTTAGTTTATGCAACATTATTTATTTAGTTCCTTTTCCTACCTTCCTGTCTCTTTTCTTTCTTGTCTTCTTTTTTTCTCTGTCACTTTTCCTGGTGTGTTTTCCACAGTTCCTTAATAAAGGTGTCCCCCAAAGTGTCCCATTTCCTTTGTCACTGTACTCTTGGTCATATGCTTTCGTGACTTCAAAAAATCTTGAAATAACTTCCAGCTCTCTTGGTGACAAAGTTCCTCTTTTCATTAAATTCCAGACTCTGCTCAATATGAATAGTGAATTTTTTCTTGTGCCCTTAATTTAAATTTCTACATTACATACCTACTTAAAATGTAATAAATTTAAATACTCTTGAATTATAATAGTGCTAAATTTTTATGCAAAGATAAATTGTAAGCTGAGTACACCTGTTTTTACCAACAACATATTCATCAGTGTTTGAAACTGTGATGCCTAAGTCATAGAATTTCACATATAAGAAAAAAATGTAATGAAAATTGCTGACCAATGAAGCCAGGTTTTGCAATTAATCGTCTTTTTAGTTGACATTGATTAGGCTTGGTTTTATTCCAACGTGCCTGCATTCATTAGATTTTAAACTAAAATTTCAGTGGACAACAGCACTGTAACTCATCTCTCTTTACGTTCTGAAAATGTGTTTCATGTTACCACATTGTGCATAAATAACACAGCCAGAGAATTATGTACATCAAGTGGACACTCATTCATTTAACACATGTACAACACACTTCGCTCACCAACTTGTTAACCACCGCTGGGGGGTCAATTCCAGGTCATAATATGAGTTATCTGGGATTTCTCTAAATTAAATGATGGCAATTATTTTTCAACTAAGTTTTACTTTGTTGAGAACAAAGATGTTATATTTTAAATATCAAGAAAAAGTTAGAAATTGCAAGCAAAAGTACTTTTGTAATTTGAAGGTAAAATACATAAGAAAAATAAGGCAAATGTTAGTGAAAGAAAAATACTGGGGTAATTAAAAATAAAACCACCAGAGGCACCTGGATGGCTCAGTCAGTTGGGCATCCAACTCTTGATTTTGGCTCAGGTCATGATCTCAGGTCATGGAATTGAGCCCTGAGTCAGGCTCCACATTCAGTGTGGAGGCTGTTTGAGATTCTCTCTCCTTCTTCCTCTGCCCCTCTTGTACCTGTTCTCTCTCGCGCGTGCTCAAATAAATAAATAAATCTTAAAAAAAAAATACAACCACTGAATGCAAAACCTTAGGATTTTAAGGGAGTTTTCCACTTGGCCAATTTTGTAAAGAAAGAGACCCATAACAGATATAGTTCCAAAACATAAAGGAAGAAGTGTGATTTCAAGGAATGTGAGTGGCTTGGGAGTTTGGGGTTTATAAAGATCTAGTTCGGTTATTGACTCTTTTCTAAGTGTGGTTCTATATAAACTTCAATTTCTCCATTTATAAGTCAGAAATAATAATTTATGTCTGCTTTTATCCTTAGTAATATTGACATTTTTTTTCATGGCTATCCTCAATGTTCATCATATTATTATTTATGTGATTAAGTATATTGCAACATTCATGTAAGGATGAAGTCGAAGCTATTCTACATCCACTCTTTGGTATTTTCTGTTCATGTTAAATTTAGTTGGATTTTTATTTTTTATTTTATTTTTAAAAGATTTATTTAATTATTTGAGAGAGAGTGCATGTGCGAGCATGCGTGTGCACGTGCATGAGCCCAGGGAGGGGCAGAGGGTGAGGGAGAGAGAGAGAATCCTCAAGCAGACTCCTCATTGAGTGTGGAGCATGCCCTGGGGCTAGATCCCCAGACCCTGAGATCATGACCTGAACCAAAATCAGGAGTCGGCCACTTAACCGACTGAGTCACCGAAATGCCCCATAGTCATATTTTTAAAAATAAATGCAACTGGCTTGAAGACCCACCATTTCATTTCTAAATGGAGTTAGATGCTATTGAGATACAGTATAAGAAGGTATTTATAAGAGTAACAAACACCCAGTGGTGCCAAATGCAATTTTCCAGCAGATTTTTTTTTTTAAATGCTGATTTGAGATTGGTCATTGAACGAAGTGGAAATTTTAAAATAATTTTGGCATTTGCTCATTGATTTCATATAAATTAAGTATTTTTAACAAGATATTTTAAATGGTTATTTGGCTTCATATGGACAAAACGTAATAAAATGCTATTTGCTTGGTTTTTGTCAATTGGCCATAGATTTCACTGTCTACATGAAATCACATCCTGATTCTAATAAAACAAATCGGAGGCTCCTATAATCTGAGAAAACTTAAGTACCTTATATAAAAATGGTATGAGTTGCACCAAATTGAATTGTTATTATATACTTAAAAGATAATTACTTAAAGGTCATCTATTGTTTGATGATGGAAAACAAAGATGACTCAGTCACAGACACTGCTTATAGTTTGGACTATAATTTTCAGTGATATGAGAAAAGGTATAAGGTTCTGCATGGCTCAAGCTTGTTAAAGAACTAAAATTACATTTTTATTTCTTACATTTTTATATTCTCCCCCTCCCAGCAGTATTGCTTTGGGCAGCACTATAAGTAAGTCAATGCAAGTGAATTAATTGTCCATTGTGTATTGATGTTAAAATATTAAATCATAAAATTTATGTTTGCAATGGTTAGTATCCAAAACAATGGTTATTGGTTAAATTATTTTCGTCAGGATGACTGCATAAGTTCAATGAATCTATTCAGATAGCAGCGTATGTTACTTCTTTTTACTCATACATTGATTCTTTTTACTGATGTACAGTGCTGAACTTCAAAGATAATGAATGCTAAAGGACATGTATCAAATCTGTGACTTATATCTCTGTGAGGTACTCCTGTGGAAAAATCTAGGCCTGGTGTTTTCTTGAGTGGAGAATCTCTTCAAAAATATAATTTATTCATTGCCATTTTTTTTTTTCAGTTTAGACTTTCTATACCTTGTATGTCAGTTTCGGTATCTTACAGTTTCATGAAAAGCATCTATTTTATCCATATTTACAAATTTATTTCATGCAGTTGAACAAAAAACTCTTAAAATACTTATAATAATTTCCTATATATCGATGGCAACTTACCACTTAGTATTTCTTATTTTACATAATTTTATTATCTTCCTTTTAATCTTGATTTACTTTAGTTAACATTTTATATATTTTACTGTCTTACTATATAAATATTTTCATAGAAGGAGAAGATAATTTACTTACAAATAATTAAATTACCCATACATCTGTTATTTTGTTAGTCTTAAATAATTTTTTACACATTAAAAAATGGGGAAATAACATTATCTACCCAATTTCTTTTCTCCTTTCTGTGACAAATCTTTTTACTTTTGTCTTTTCCAAGATGTTAGGGTGTATGATATTCATATGGTAATTTATAAGCTAAACCCCATAGTTAACTTATTTATAGTCACACATTCTTCTTGCCATAAATTCATCATCATTTCAAGGTTGCCTGAAGTTCAGCCTCAAGTAGTGAATTAAACAAAAGTTTATAAGCAATATATGATCAATATATCCCCTGTGGTATTACAAAAATGTGTCTGTTACTTTTATATTTGAATGATGACTGCGTCGTGTATCATGTCATTGAGTCATACTTTCTCTCCCTTGAGGAACTGCACTGTCCCATTGGCTTTCCCCATTGGCAAGTCCAGGTCATTTCCAAGTTCTTGTGAATTAGTTACAGGAAAGGATTTTGTGGGCAAGTTCTTTCATCTGTTACTTCTCTCAGGCAACAGAGTATATTGCTTCCAGTTCAATCACTGTCCTCTACGCTGCCTAACTGATAAGTTGGTTTATGAAAATATTGCTCATCTCTGTGACTAGAAATCAAACCAAGTCCACGGAAGCTCCCACTGCCACCTCAGGGACCTATTTCCCATTAGTGGAAACAGGGACCTGTCAGTTGGTGCCTTTGCCTGTGTCTCTTACTTTGGAGAAGGGTTACCTACCACTCAGTGTACCCTAAAGGGAGCTTGCTGTGTCTTCCTACACTCCCCTTCGACCATTGCTACATTTGGGATCCCTTCCTATTCACTTGTGATACAAGGCTGGTAGTTTCTGTAAGGTTTATCAAAGGTAGAAATTTGCATTTTGCTTCTCATTTTCTTTAGAAATTTTGAGACAAAAAGACAGATTTAACTGCATCCTGTTAAAACTACAAATTGTAAAGTATATTTGTATTATTTTTAAAATAATAGCTCATGTGTGATGCTAGTAAATTGTATTATTTTATTTTATTTTAATTTTTTAATTTTTTAAAAATATTTTATTTATTTATTCACGAGAGACAGAGAGAGAGAGAGAGAGAAGCAGAGGGAGAAGCAGGTTCCCAAGGAGCAGGGAGCCCAATGTGGGACTCGATCCCAGGACCCCAGGATCATGACCTGAGCCGAAGGCAGACGCTTAACCATCTGAGCCACCCAGGCGCCCTAAATTGTATTATTTTAAACCATTGAACTTAGCAGAATACTTTATTCTTCAAAGATAGCAGATCTTGGTACTAAGAATGGGTAAAAGAGAAGAAAAATTGAAAATGATTTCACACAGATTAGTTAAGTTTATATATGTCCCCTTTATGCATTTTTTATTTATTTTTATTTTTATTTTTTTAAAAGATTTTATTTATTTATTTATTTGAGAGAGAGAGAGAGAGAGAGAAACAGCATGAGAGGGGATAGGGTCAGAGGGAGAAGCAGGCTCCCCGCTGAGCCGGGAACTTGATGTGGGACTCGATCCCAGGACTCCGGGATCATGACCTGAGCCAAAGGCAGTCGCTTAACCGACTGAGCCACCCAGGCGCCCTATGCATTTTTTAAATAAAACTATTTTTTTAATTTACGTGTTGATTATTTGTGAACAATCAATTGCAGTAGTCTGCTCTTTATTACTATTTTTATTAAAATACATTTAACATACAATATTATATTAATTTCAGGTGTACAATATATTGACTCAGCAATCCCATATATTACTTAGTGCTTACCATGATAAGTGTAGTCACCCAACAATGTTATTACAACATTATTGACTATATTGCCTTTGTTGTACTTTTCATCTTTGTGACTTATTTATTTTACGACTGGAAGTGTGTACCTCCTAATCCCTTTTATCTGTTTCACTCATTCATCCACCCACCTCCCCTCTGGCAACAACTAGTTTGTTCTCTATATTTAAGAGTCTGTTTTATGGTTTGTTTGTTGTTTTTTTTTTTTAGATTCCACATATAAGTAAAATCATATGCATTTGTCTTTCTGTCTGACTTATTTCACTTAGCATATGGTCTTTGAGGTCTATCTATGTTGTCACAAATGGCAAGATCTCATCCTTTTTTATAGCTCAATAATATTCATATATATATGTATATATACATATAGCACATCTTCTTTATCCATTCATCTCTTGATAGACACTTGGGCTGCTTCCATATCTCAGCTATTATAAATAATGCTGTTATAAACATGGGGTGCATACATCTTTTCAAATTAGTGTTTTAGTTTTCTTTGGGTAAGTACCCAGTAGTGGGATAACTGGATCATCTGGTATTTCTATTTTTAATTATGTGGAGAAACTCCATACTATTTTCCACAGTGGCTGCATCAGTTTACATTCTCATTTACAGTGCACCATGCTTCCTTTTTCTCCATATGTTTGCCAACAGTTGTTTTCTCTTGACTTTTTGATTCTAGCCATTCTGACAGGTGTGAGGAAATCTCTCATTGAGGTTTAGATTTGCATTTTCCTGATGATTAATGATGTTAAGCATCTTTTCATGTCTGTTGGCCATCTGTGTGTCTTCTGTGGAAAAAAATGCCTATTCAGATCCTCTGCCTATTTTTTAAGGGGATTATTTGTCTTTTTGGTGTTGAGTTACATAAGTTCTTTATATATTTGGAACATTAACTTCTTATCGGATATATCATTTGCAACTACCTTCTCCCATTCAGTAGTTTGTCTTTTTTCTTTGTTGATAGTTTTCGTCACTGTGCAAACCTTTTTCATTTTGGTGTAAACACAATAGTTTATTTTGCTTTTGTTCCCTTGCCCAGGGTGACATATCTAGAAAAATGTTTTTAAGGACAATGTCAAAGAGATTAGTGCCTATGTTTTTTTCTGGGAATTTTATGGTTTCATTTCTCACAATAAAGATTTTCCCTTTGTTTTTGTTTTTGTTTTTGTTTTTTTACTTTAAACTTTGTGTGTCAACTTAGTGGTCAAAATTGTAGGGTATGGTGCTGTATGGTACACATATTACTCTACAAAATGACTCAAATGTAAAGGCAACATTCTTCTTTTATCCTTTACATATTCTTCTAATAACTAAACTTTTTATTGGTTTTATAAAAGTAAAAATTTACATTCCAAATAAAATTTTAGTGCATCAGTACCCTAATAAATTTAATTGCTACAATAGTCCAACAGATTTATTTTCCAAAATATAAATTAATGATTTCAAAGCCATGTATTTCAAAGTATATAGATATAGTAAAAAAAAAGAAAAACCAAACATGTAAATCACTGGTTTTATAGAGTTGGTTGAAATTTCACATTTTATCTCCATGAGATCTTGTCTGAAAGCAAATGTTTGAAATAGTGTTTTATGGCTTCTTGTAACAAGTACATGTATATTTCAGGTATAGAATCAACATCACTTACCCAGTATGGTGAACCAGCAGTAAATCTTGCAGGAAATGGTGGAGGGCAATATATTTAAGGCACACATCAATAGCTGTCACAATATTTTTCAAATATTTCTTCTTCCTCTTTATGTCTCTCCACCTTCTAGGATTATACTATTATACTCACTTTTCCAGCCTCATATTACAGCTTGTGGTGACTACAAAATTCTGTTTTAGTCTATGAATTTAAGTGGAAGTTGGGTCAAAACCTTCTAGAAAAATTTCATTACATTTCAGATGAAGCTACTACTTTAATGCACCTACTCTATGCACTAAAGACATAATTTCTGCCACTATAACAACCTTCTTGGACTCATAGCACTGTAAAATGATATGCTAAAAATTGTGAAGCTGATATGCAAATGAAACCTGAATCTTCAATATTGTTGAGGCACTGAACCAACCTTGAAATTTCTATACTTATACTTTAAATTTTTTTTCATTATTGTGCTGAAAAAAACAAAAAATATTAGTCCAATCTGAATTCTAAACCCAATGAAAGCATGCTTCTAAAAAGAGTATGTTAAAAAAAAAAGACATTTTCAGATAAATGAAAGCTTTGAGGTTATATCACTAGCAGAATGCACTACAGGAGAAGCTAAAGGATGTTCCTCTTCAGGATGAAGGGAAATGGTACTTCCTTCACAGATAGATTGGATAGAGTCATACCTACTGATATATTCAGATCTGAAGGAAAGAATGAAGAGCGCAAGAAATGGTAAATAATTGGATAAATATAAAAACTATGTTTAATTTTTAGCAAAATTTCATACAAGATAAATTACTTTTTAAACCCAGAATGAAAACGTTGTAGATAAGGGTTTATGAATTAGGTAAAAATAAAAGTTATCACAATAGTCAAAAGAATAAGAGCTAAGTAAGTAGAATTATAAAATTCTACTGGGAAATGTAAAGTAGGAAGTCATAAATATTTACCTTAAGTAAACTCTGATAATTTAAGAATACATTTTAGATCTAAAGCAACTAATCAGTGTATATAACCTTATAAAAAAAATTGAGTTATGTAGACTGGAAATGAACAATTGGAAAATAGTAATAACAAACCATTTATAATGACATTAAAGTAGAACACCTGAAGAATATTTTTTTTAAAGGCCTATAAAATGTGTACTTTGAAAACACAAAATATTTATAAGAGGAATTTAGAAACAATAAATAAATGACAAGGTATACAGGCTCATGAATTGGAAAAATTAATGTTAAAGTATCAAATTTCCCCACATTGATCTGTAGATTCAATACACTCCTAATCAAAATCACAAGCAAGCTTTTTTGTAGACATTGATAAGCTGATCTAAAATTTATGTGGAAAAATAAAAAATCTAGAAATTCAAAACAGTAGTGAAAAGGAAAAATACATGGAATGACTTACACTGTCCTCTTTCAAGATCTACTATAGAGCTGCAGTGAAGCAGAGAGGGGAGCATGTCATAAGGATAGATACATAGATGAATGGAACATAACAGTCTAGAAATAGATTTATACAGCTATGGTCAACTGATTTCCAGCAAAGATGTCAAGATACTCCAATGGAGAAAAGATAGTCTTTCCAATGAATGCTGCTGGAACAACTGGGTATCTGTATGTAAAACATGAACATTGACCCCTCTATATTATTATTTCTAAAAATTCAAAATGAATGTTATTCATAAACATAAAAGTTAAAACTGTAATCTTCAAGTAGAAAATATAGAGAAAAAATCTGGGGCACCTGGCTGACTCAGTTGGTTAAGCGTCTGACTTCGGCTCAGGTCATGATCTTAGGCTCCTGAGATTGAGCCCCACTTGGAGCCCACAGGGAGCCCCTCATGGAGCCCCTCATGGAGCCCCTCATGGAGACGTCCCCCCCCCACCCAGTTGAGCCTCAAGTTCAACGGGGAGCCTGCTTCTCCCTTTTCGTCACCCTTTGCCATTCCCCCCACTTGTGTATGCTTGCGCACGCTCACTCTCTCTCTCAAATAAATGCATCTTTTTTTTTTTTTTTAGAGAAAAATCTTCACAAACTTGGTGTAGGCAAAAATTTCTAGGAGAGGACACAAAAGCATTAGCCATAAATGCATTAATTTTTAAGTTGGACTTCAGAACAAGTTAAGGTTTCTGCTTTTGAAAAAAGGCTCACATTGGAGGAAAAAGTATATTCCAAACATATATCTGACAAAAGGCTTCTATCTAGGACTTATATGGAGTTTTACAAATTAATACTAAAAAAAAAGAACATTTTTCTAAATGAGCAAATCTCAAACAGATATCTCACAAAATAAGACATATAGGTGACTCATAAGATCATGAAGAGATGTTCATCATAAGACAAGAGCTTAAACTTAAAACCATAATGAGATACTGCACCCTCACTAAAATGACAAAAATTAAAAATACTTACCATATCAAGTATTGACCAGAATATGAGCTATTTGAGTTCTTATATTTCTTAAGAGTGACTTTGAAAAATATTTTGATGTTTCTTGTTAAAGTTTAACATATTTTATAATTTCCCAAGAGAAATAAAAACCTGCGTGCATCAATGACATACACCAATGTTCATAGCTGCTTTATTTATATTCACTTCTGACTTGAAACAACCCAAATAAATGTAAACATGTGCGTGGAAAAACAAACTAGTACAAGCAAACAGTGGAGTATTACTCATCAGTTAACAAGAGCAAACTTCAGATAAGACTACAACAAGCGTCACTGGCTAAAGAAGCTAGACATACAGCCTGTATATAAGGTCCTAGGAGAGGTAAAAATAAGTTATTGTGATCAAAATCAGCCTAGTTGTTGTCTGGGGTTAGAGTTCAGGAGAAAACCTAATGAATAGGGACATGAAAGAATGTTCTGGAGTGAAAGAAATTCTCAATATCTTGATTTTTGGTGATAGTTTAAAGGTTTATATACTTGTCATAGCATCATAGCGCAGAATTAAAATGGGGGCATATCATTTAATGTAAATTATAGTTTAAAAAATTTGATTCCAAATGATATCATCAGAACTATGTTTAGAAGGATAATTTGTCAATGATATTTATATGGTATGAAGGGCAAGAAGTAGACAGGTTGTGGGCTGGTAGCCCAGGTAAGAGAGTGTTGTCATACTCTAGATAAGAGGTAAGGAAGACCTGTGGTGGGAAAGATACATAAAACTTAGGAAGGGAAATACCAAAGATAACTGAGGACTTTACTGCTTCACTTTAGCTAAACTTCTGAGGTTGCCAAGCCAAACTCTTGAAATACATAGCCCCTATATTGTCTCATTTGAAGCTATTATAATAATATTATACTATACAAAAGAGTGATTAATGACAAAGAAACAAGGCTACAGTGGAACAAACCTAGAATATGAACAACCACTTGCCAACCTCTGTGCCTTGTATAGTCGATTTCTTGTTATAAATGGGTAATAATATGCTAAAATATACGAATGCAGTATTTCCCACATATTCATTCAATATACCCTAATATTTTGGGAAAAATGATCACCTTGGTTGAAAGTCCTGTGGATCTTTGGCTCATGTGTACCACATATTTTGAGAGGCACATTTGAAAAATATAAGAAATGTGGAACAAGTTTATATAAATTTTTTGTTTGGTATAGTTTTCAACAGTCATCTTTGTTACAAATGAAATACTGAGTGAGGGCTATACTGAAGGCATTTGGTCTTAAATATATAAGCAATGCATCATAATTATGCTAAGAAAAACTGGTTTACTTACCTTTTAAAGATAGAATTAATATTTTGCTCACAATGCAAACACTTTATCTACAAGAAAAGAATAAACTCTGACTTAATTTGTCTGATTTGCATGCTCTTTCAGTAAAAACAAAACTCTGTTACAAAAAGAAACAGCTGAGGAAACATGAGAGACTATGGACTCTGAGAAACAAACTGAGGCTTCTAGAGGGGAGTCGGGTGGGGGGATGGGTTAGCCTGGTGATGGGTATTAAGGAGGGCACGTATTGAATGGAGCATGGGGTGTTATATGCAAACAATGAATCATGGAACACTACATCAAAAACTAATGATATAATGTATGGTGATTAACATAACATAATAATATTAAAAAAAAAAACAGCTGGAATTGCTCTAAAAGGTGAAATAGAATTATTTTGACAAGATCACCATGAATTAAGGTTAACTATGCCGAGAAGGCAGAAGTAGCTAACATGGAGTGATTAATATTCTGATAAAAAGAGAAAATGTCTTAGAGACAGGAAAGGTTAAGGGTTAAATGCCGTAGTATTTGACTGTTGGCCAAACAATACTCTGTAGTTTATATCTTAGTTCAAGATCTGAGATGTGAGTCTTTGCTTTTGCCCCAAAACATAATAATAAATAGGTTTTGTTAATATATATTTAAAGTGAGGAATTTGAAGGGAGGGGTACTTAAATTTTGTTTAAGGAAAAGAGATACCACGACCTTGAGTAGTCTTTGCTCTGACAAGATTTTAGTAAAGATGGCATCTTTAAGAAAATGTATATGAAAGTGTCTTATTTGGAGAACATTCATTTTTTTGTACTTAGTACTTCCCAAGTTATTGACATTTGAATTATTATTTTTTTAAATTTTTTATTATGTTAGTCATCATACAGTATATCATTAGTTTTTGATGTAGTGTTCCATGATTCATTGTTTGCATATAACACCCAGTGCTCCATGCAGTACGTGCCCTCCTTACTACCCATCACCAGACTAACCCATCCTCCCATGACTCTCCCCTCTAAAACCCTCCGTTTGTTTCCCAGAGTCCATAGTGTCTCACGGTTTGTCTCCCCCTCTGATTCCCCCCCCTTCATTTTTCCCTTCCTTCTCCTAATGTCCTCCATGCTATTCCTTATGTACCACAAATAAGTGAAACCATATGATAATTGTCTTTCTCTACTTGACTTATTTCACTTAGCATAATCTCCTCCAGTTCCACCCATGTTGATGCAAATGGTGGGTATTCATCCTTTCTGATGGCTGAGTAATATTCCATTGTATATATGGACCACATCTTCTTTACCCATTCACGTGTTGAAGGGCATCTCAGCTCCTTGCACAGTTTGGCTATTGTGGACATTGCTGCTATAAACATTGGGGTGCATGTCGCCCTTCTTTTCACTACATTTGTATCTTCGGGGTAAATGCCCAGTAGTGCAATTGCTGGGTCATAGGGTAGCTCTATTTTTAACTTTTTGAGGAATTTCTACACTGTTTTCCAAAGTGACTGTACCAACTTCCATTCTCACCAACAGTGTAAGAGGGTTCCCCTTTCTCCAAAACCTCTCCAACATTTGTTGTTTCTTGCCTTGTCAATTTCTGCCATTCTAACTGGTGTAAGGTGGTATTTCAGCATGGTTTTGATTTGAATTTCCCTGATGGCTAATGGTGTTGAACATTTTTTAATGTGTCTGTTGGCCATTTGTATGTCTTCTTTGGAGAAATGTCTGTTCATGTCTTCTGCCCATTTTTTGATTTGATTCTTTGTTTTTTAGGTGTTGAGTTTGAGAAGTTCTTTATAGATCTTGGATACCAGCCCTTTATCTGTAGTGTCATTTGCAAATATCTTCTCCCATTCCGTGGGTTGCCTCTTTGTTTTGTTGACTGTTTCCTTTGCTGTGAAAAAGCTTCTGCATAGCAAAGGAAACATTTGAATTACTAATAGTGAATCTTAGGAGATCATATATGAAAATATGATCACCCAGACTCTGTCTACTCTAATACGGTAAGAATAAAAATTCTGTAAGAAATAAAACAAATGAGCAAAAGGAAAGAGAGAGAGAAACCAAGAAACAGACTTTTAACTATAGAGAACAAACTGAAGGTTACCAGAGGGGTGGGGGTGGCGGGGATGGGGGAAATAGGTGATGGGTATTAAGGAATGCACTTGTCATGATGAGCACTGGGTGATGTATGGAATTGTACTGTACAACTCACACTAATATAACACTGTATCTGAAATTAAAACAAAAACTTGGAATATAAAGTCTGTAAGCAGTTATGAAATTTCAGGAACTTCAAGCTTATAATCAGAAAGTTAATTACATTCCTAATAAAATTTAATCACGTAAATGTAATTTCTCCTCTGATGACGTAAAAATTCTTATTCGTGAAAGGCATCTTCAATGTTAACCTGTCCACATTTTCACATAATGAGGAAACTCAGACCTAGAAAAACTCAGACCTAAGCTTACCTGACCTAGCATAGCAGCTAAAAACCTGATTCTAAAACAGGAACTGGAACTCTATTTCTTACTGGAATTCTGTTTCTTATTTTCCTTTTTTTGTAAAATGTAGTTATTGGTGAAGCCTAACCATGGCATCATTGTAGTAAATAAGTGAATGTGAAATGCTTAGAACAATATCGGTTACAAAGTAACCACTCGTTAAGAATGACCTCTGCTATGGAAATTCCAAGTCCTACTCAGGTCTTTACTCAAGTGCATTCTCTTAATCTTTTCTAGCACGTTGTCTCTCTTGCAGTGTTTAATGAAGACATTTATGATACTTTTCAAATAGGCACTTTGTGAGGGGCAAAATTATCTTTTATTACAGGTTACAGTAACCCTGTTATTAATATATAGTGAAGTAGCTGGGAAAATGGGGCAGATGATGTGATGAAAAATACAGAGATTAAAATTAATTTATGTAATTGAGATTGTAAATAATAATTTGTAAATAATTCCTAGGACCTTTGGTTTTTAATCTTAAACTAGCTCATTAATTAGTCATTAGTATAGGAAAGTGTTTAATCAGATACTGGTTTTCTTAGGGTAATAATTTTGATAATGAGTATATGGGTATTAAATGCTAATTAATTAATGAGAGATAATCTAGAATATAGTTGCTATCTCTTCTCAAATATATATTTATTCAAGCAATGCGTAATTAAAATTAGCTACTCCCTTTTCCTTATTAACTTTTTTTTGAAGATTTTTAATCACAGCCAATTAAATATTTAAGAAATATACTGTTAAGAACTGCTTAATTGCTTGTCATTGAAGGCAACAACATGGTTCAGAAACATTTATTGTTCATCTGACCATACCATTCAGTCAATAAACTTACTGCACATTCCCAAGAATTTCCCTTAAATCCATCAATTGGCCAACAGGGCCCAGATCTTCTCCTTTTCCAGAAAGCTATGTCTCTGTCAGCAGGCCATGATCCCAGGGTCCTGGGATCTAGTCCCACGTCGGGCTCCCTGCTCAGCAGAGAGCCTGCTTCTCCCTCCCCCTCTGCCTGCCTCTCTGCCTACTTGTGCTCTCTATCTCTCTGTCAAATAAATAAATAAAATCTTAAAAAAAAAAAAAAAAAAGAATTGTGAAAAACTGTGGGATTTTCCCTACTTGCAAGATACTAAGCTAATTTGCCACAGTTTCATGGAAACTGACAAAAGACAGGGAATTCTTGAATCAGAAGGGAGACCAAAGCAGCATTCCCCACATCAGCATATTTGTGGGTCTTTAGAGCCCCAGTTCCCACAGGCCTATGTACATGGAGAGAAAGAGGATACCTGCACACACAGTGAGTCGCTTTACAGGAAAGAAACCTGGGGCCAATGGCCAGGTCTTCCTTTTCTCAAGCAGCAAACATTATAGCAAGCCATAACCAAACCAGCTGCCTCCCCTTTTGGAGCAAACAGATACACGTAGTCACTCTGTGATCTTCTTAACCTACTTAGGTACCTATGTGACTATGTTTCTGTATGAAACTTCTCTGTATGAAGACAAGCCTTGCAGGCTGACACAATCAAGAGCATGCAGGGATGCTCAGAGTCTGTAGTAGACTTCCTCTTCCAATACATACTTCAAAAATAATAAAACTAAACCCCCCAAAAAGACTAAATAGTAAATTTAGAGACTGAAGGTAAACAAGTTATCAATAACTGGAACATAATTTAAATTAAGAATCCACAGATAAATCCCTCATCACCTGGTTTTTCCCCTCTCCTTTTGACCTTGGCAGAGTCTCAAATGGTGATATCTAACTGGGGATAGGTAAGCAGGGAAAGAGGAAAGAATACCCCAGCATTTTCTACATTCCTCCTGTTTCTGACCCTGATTAGGGAGAAGTTTTACCCTTTAAAAAAGATTAAAATATCAATAAATAAATTGAATTTGATATTTCAAATCACTAATGAAAACTGTATTTATAACATAAAGGAATGGCAATTCTCTTATTATCTAAAAATGAGAAGAGAAGTGATAGGACCCACTTCCATAGGCCCAGGTCTAGTTCTTTTACATGTAGCAAAGAATGTTCTAGTTACTTCAAATTATATTAATCATGTTAGGTTTATTCTCACTGTTTTGGGGAGAGAATTGATGTGAATGTTAATGATATTTTAGTAACTGTCTAGGGTGAGTTCAATTTCTTTAATCCAAAAATCTATCAGATATAAAAGGGAAATGGTGTGGTCAAAATTACATAAATTTGGGTTGTATCAGCCTAAGTCACAGTTATTTATTAACTTAAAACCATAGCTGTCTAGAATTTTAATATATATTAGGGCCTTAGAGTTCAAATAATATAATTTTTGTATTAGATCAGTTGAAGCTTAGTCACATGTGATTAGTATAGGAAGCATGCACTACAGAGTTGGTCTAGAAACAAGAGGCCTGACACCCAATCTAAATATCTTCATACTGTAGCATGACTCATGTCAAATATTTGAACCTAACCCATACAACAACAGAATAAGCAGAAATACACGGAAAAACTAAACAAAACAAGCAGGATAATTGTCAAAATAATATGCAATTAAGGATTGCATCTAAACCTTGTCTCTATCTGGCAAAAATTCATAATTTTCCACTTTTCTTTTTCTTTGTGACAGACAATGATACTTTGGAACATCAAAGTTATGCTAAAATTCATTCCAGAATGATTTACCTTTGTCAGTTTTCATTAATACTATAGAGCTCTAGGGACACCTGGGTGGCTCATTTGGTTAAGTGTCAGACTCTCAGTTTTGGCTCAGATCAAGATCCCAGGGTCCTGAGATTGAGTCCTGTGTTGGGCTCTGCACTCAGCAGGGAGTCTGCTTGAGATTCTTTCTCTCCATCTCCCTCTGCTCCTCCTGCTCCTCTCTCTCTCTCTCTAAAATAAAGAAATAAAATCTTTTAAAAAATACTGTGGAACACTAGACAATCATGGGAGCAAAACAGATGATAAAATCCTGTTATTGATTATAAAGATGACAGGTAAAGACACAAATTGTAAAGGGGAACATTGGTGGGGTGCCTGGGTGGCTCAGTGGGTTAAGCGACCAACTCTTGGTTTTAGCTCAGGTCATGATCTCCAGGTCATGAGATCGAGCCCCATGTTGGGCTCAGGGCTCAGCATGGCCTCTGCTTGAGATTCTCTCCCTCTCCCTCTGCCCCTCCCCCATGATCTTTTGCTCTCTAAAATAAATAAATAAATAAAATCTTAAAAAAGAAAAGGGTGGATGTTTGTGACATAATTTTTAACTTGCAAACTAATATATTTGGGGTCAGGTTCAAAAAGAAAGTCCAAGGGGAGGAATAGCAAAAGGACCACATCCTGCTCAAGATGATCAACAGCACATTGCTTCCAGTGGCTAAGTCGCTAAAAAACAGAATTGGAGAGAATACCACTTTCCTAAACAACTTTTAACTGAAGTGGTTTATGTTTGTTTGTCTTAGCTTTCTCCTGTGCCCTACCCTCCACCAGCCCCTCCCCGCTCACACCCAGAGAGACCACTCCAGACCACACAACAAGACATACTTGGGGTGTCCATGTCTGTCTGCTCCAAGGGCTTTTGAGATTGTCATTCTGCAAGATCAACAGGCCCTTCTGACTGACATTCTTTTTGGTATGTGGAAGGTGAGAATGCAGCCAACATTGGAAAAGACCGGTTTCTAGGAATCCATTGGTTATTGATTGGTTAATGATTCCAGGAGAAGACATGGTGGGAAGATGCATTGTCCTACATTTTTTTTTTTTTAAGATTGTATTTATTTATTTGAGAGAGAGAGAACAAGCATGAGAGCACAAGTAGGGTGGGCAGAGGGAGAGGGAGAAGCAGACTCCCCACTGAGCAAGGGGCCCAACGTGGGGCTCGATCCTAGGGCCCTGGGATCACGACCTGAGCTGAAGGCAGACGCTTAACCGCCTGAGCCACCCAGGCGCCCCATGTAGTGCTACATTTATGTCAACAAATTTTTATTTTTTATGTATTTTTTATTTTTTTAAAGATTTTATTTATTCATGAGAGAGAGAGAGAGGCAGAGGGAGAAGCAGGCTCCCTGCTGAGCTGGGAGCCCGATGCGGGACTCGATCCCAGGACCCTGGGATCATGAACTGAGCTGAAGGCAGACGCTTAACCATCTGAGCCACCCAAGTGCCCTGTCAACAAATTTTTAAAGATAAATTTAACCTTACCAGAAAATGAATTATTGTCCACATGCTTATTTATATTATATGTAAGGCTTGCATTTGCTGTCTTCACCAACAAAATATAGTAACATTGATAATCTTTGAAAGAGTAATTGGAAATCAATATTCATGCACAGCACTACAGAAAATGGGGATTTATGAGTGATGGTGAAATTAGTGTTAAGTAAGTGATGTTCAGAAACTGTAGAGGCAAGACTTTCTATTTTGTTTCATGGTGATGTGAGTATTAATTGCATTGTTACTTAAAAAAAAAAAAAACTTAAAAAAAATTTTATTTATTTATTTTAGAGAGTGAGAGAGCATGAGTTGGGGGAGGAACAGAGGGAGGGACTGGGAAAGAATCCCCAGCAGACTCCCCGCAGAGCACAGAGCCTGACTCCAGGCTTCATCCCAGGACCCTGAGATCATGACCTGAGCCAAAACCAAGAGTCTAATGCTCAGCTGACCAAGCCACAGAGGCGTCCCTAAAAAAAAACTTAATTTTTTTTATCAAGGTATAATTGACATAGAACATTATATTAGTTTCTGATGTACAACATAATGATTCAACATTTGTATATATTCAAGATGATCATCCCAATAAGTCTAGTTAACATGTCACCATACATGCTTACAGTTTTTTCTTGTGATAAGAACTTTCAAGATTTACTCTCTTGGTAACTTTCAAATATACAATACAACATTATTAACTATAGTCACCATGCTGTGCATTACATCTCCATGACTTACTGACTTTATAACAAGAAGTTTGTACTTCTTGACCCCCTTTACCCATTTCACCCATCCCTTGTTCTCCACCCACCAATCTGTTTTCTGTATCTGTGAGCTTAGTTTTTTGCTTGTTTGTTTTGCATTTTGGATTCCATATATAAGTGAGATCATACTATACCTTTTATCTTGGTGGGAGAAATGAAATTAGCCAGGATGGCACATTTAACAATAATCATAAAGAGATAGTTCCTGGACATTAACAGGAAGAAATGGTGCCTGGATACTTCACTGATTGGACAAGAAACTGACTACAAAACGTTCCCATATGGAGGTATCTCTTTACCTATTATTCTGAATCTTCACTGATATTTCACTATACCCAATATGGCTTTATTTATTTTGTAATCAAACTGTTCCTAGACAAAAGTTCTATCAAATGAATTTCCCTGGAACCTGCACAACCAATAACATTAAGTGAAAAAGTGGAACTCAAAAAAACTAGGCCTGGAAAGACGAGTTTCAGTGCTCCAGTGTCTTGATGCAGTTGCTGCTTCTCACATCTCAGTCCAATAAAGGCCGATTGGAACCAGCTGCTGCTATTCCTGGCCTCCTGGCTCACCCAGGGTTCTGTGCGTATGGCGGGAGGAAGGAAGGTTGGTAAGCTGAAGCTTTTATGGGTTTGGTAGGCAAACAGCAGCTTTAAAAAAGGAATGTTATTTGCAGTATATCTGTACAACAAAGAGATCCACAGACTACAACCACACTTCCCAAACCATGCACGAATGCACTCTCTCAAGAGCTTCAGCAAACTCACGGGGGAGCTGCATATTATTTTAAATTTTCAGAGGAAACACCGGAGTACTCAACATCTGTCAGACACCCCGTGAACTATTAACAGCTTCAACATTACATTGGGTTGCATTCCTTTTGATGACATCGTAACTTGCTAAGCTGTGTTTCCTGTGGCTGCATGAGGGAAGTGCCACGGGAAGACCAACGTGACACAGGAAAAGAGTGTGTGGGTGCTTGATCTGATTTAAGGGTTTGCAGAGCCAAACAGGTGCACACATCTAATTTGTAAATAGCTAGTTACTTAAGAATGAACTAAAAATATTATTTCATTCTTCCCATTTGTGAGTATCTTTTCCCAGGAGCCTATTAAATTGTTAAGATGTAAATATTAAGAAATGGAACTGTTAGGTGTTTTGGTTTGGTTTTTTTTTTTTTTTTTTTTGCCTAAGACATGCAAAGAAAAAATTACTAAGATACTAAGTATTATGAATCCAAGTGTTTGCAAACCTCCCAAGCTTTGGGACAAGAGGAACTGTTTGGAATCATTTTTTAATGGGATGCCTTACACTCTCTTGACCCATTTCTTCTTGGGAGCTCTGAATGCACAAGTTAAAATTTTAAGGTTAATCTGTCCCATTTAAATCACGGTGACATTTTAAAAATGTCACTGTGTGGTTGGGCCTCTATGCATTGATTACTGTAAAGCTAAGTTTTTATTACTTAAGTACAAATATGAATTTAAAGAATCTGAAAAACATTGATAGTACAAATGAATTTGGCTCATTTAATGACATTAATATGTGCCCCCAATTTGAAATTGATAATATGAAATGTGTACCTTGCTCATCTCTTAGAACTAAAAGTCAATATAAAAAAAAAGTGGAATTTGATGCAATTGAACTGCCTTTTTAAGAAGAACACATCTTAACCAAGTTTGTGACAACCCTTAAAATATTACAACCTGATTCAGCCAAATTCTCCATTCCCAAGTGGATTATCTGACCTTGACAAAGTAGACTTGTGGTTTAAGTTTTAGCACCTTGGGGGTTTTGTTTTCATGTAATATATGTCACTCTGCTTGTTGTCTGGGGGTGAATAAATCATTGCTTTAAGTAGGTGTATTAACGGTGCAGCTGAAGTGAACTAATAACAATGAATAAACCTGGTAAAGAAGCCCAGTAAGAAAGGTTTTCTCTTGGCTTCATTTTATCCCCTCAAGGATTTTAGCACATTTTCATGTTAGATGATACAATGAAGCAGCCATTCATTTTTCTAAATACGTTGAAAATCATTTTTGTTAATTAAAATGTATTTCCATGATTCTGATTACAAAACCACATCTTAAGTATTTGTAATTAAAGTTTTTAATAGCTATCCATAAAGGTGATATAAAATGAATATAAAATCAGTGTACATTTCAACTGAGAGATGGTAGTTAAGGTTTATCTAGAGATAAATAGAGACAAGAAGCATTCTGTTATATGCTTACCGGTTATATCATCTGACTCAACAATTTTCTTTTTGGTATGACTTTATGTTGAATGGAAATGGTCTTCGTTTTTAGGCAAAATGACCTCTAATGAGAATAAAGGGGGCTATGTGAGTAAAAGGACTCTGTGAATCTGAATTTTCCTGTGAGGGAATAAGCCTGCAGGTTTTTCCTTAGAGATGAAATGACTGTTGAACTGGCTTTGGGATGTTCCATCATGATTGTACGCATTAATGAAAGATTAAAGGAATAGGTTGGATAGAAATGTGAAAAATGGTCACCAAGTTTCAATGATTTTATAACTATGGTGTTGTCAAAGCATTGTTAATATATCTGATGCCTGCTGTAAAGTGGATATGAAAATATTTTAGTCCCTCCTGACTAAATAGCTTCCATCTCCCCACCCCCTTCACCTCCTACTCCTCCTTCTGAGAAATATACCTAGTAATATGCAAGGTTAATGGAGAGATCATGGTCTTTGGGATCAGACCTAGGTTTTAATCAGAGTTCCAAGGTGTACCTTCTTGGAGAAAACATTTAACCTGATGATGACTTGAACGTAACAAATATGGATATATACTTATTTTCTGAGGGTTTCTATGTGGATTAATTCAGTTAATGTATGTAGATTTTCAGTATGATCGGTTTCTTTTACCTCCCATGTTTTTATCTCTTTGCTCTGTAAGATTCCTGGAAGTCTATAACCTGCCCAAGTCTCAATGTCTTCAATTACTAAGCTGAGTCTAATAATAACACCTACTTATAAGGTGGTTGTAGCAAATAATATAGCCCAGGTAAAATACAAAGTATAGCGCCTCCATAGGGAAAGTAATCTATGTTCGTTATCATCATTTCTATTGTTTTTGTTGTTGTTACTATGATATTGCTACTTCTATTGTTACTGCTAGTTCTGGAACTTCCTTTTCCTACATGCCTCGTCCACAGTGCTTAGTATAGAGCGATCCTTCTTTTTGTGCCTGGAAAAATGGATTCATTATAAGATTAATTACTTAATGAATAGAAATAAGGTTTCAACTTGGCACCATCTAAGTGTCTAAAAATTTTCAAAGGAACGTTTATGAAATAAATTGCACTTTAATGAAAAGCCTGTAGTTCAAATGTGTTTTCTCGAAGAAGTTGACTGTGTCCCCACAGTTGGTTTCCTGTGTGAAAGCGGAGGATCCCAATGAGAACAAAGTAAGGGAAGGGCATTCTATGTGTCTGCAAAGGCAGCCAGAATAGGAACAGCTCTCTACCCATTGGGAGATTTCATACACTCATCACTTTTTTTAGTCTGATATATGGGCAGTTCCTTCCAATATTCTTATTCTTGGCTCCCCTCAATGATTGCTTTGCCAGAAATAAGGCCACAGCTCATTGTTGCCAGATAGGCCATGCTCTGCATGAACTCAGAAGAGGGCCTGAGGCCTGTTTATGATACACGTCAAGTCTGAGGTGAGTTGCAGATTTCTCTGGAATTTCACAAAAGGAGCAAAGTCCATAGTGGTATTTAGCAATTGTTTGAAGTGGGGAAAAAAAAAAAAAAGTACAGAGTGTTTTCTGTAATGTTAGATGACAGGACACAATACAATGTCTGAAAGAAAAAAAAAGCACAATGAATGAAAGAAATAAAAATGAAGAATTTAGTATGAAAATAATTTTCTAACTCAAGAAGAATACATTGAAAACTCTAGGTTTCACATTTGAAAAGGAATCAACCCTGAACTTTGGACTCTTCTACTTCCTTTATTTATTCGTTTGATTCTTTTGTAATTAAAAACTTAACACAACGAATCTTACATTTATTAATGAACAAGAGCTGATGCCTTGCCTGATTTTTGTTCAGCGTTCTTATCAACAGTAAGATTGGGAAATGCACTCTAAACCTTTTGATGGTATTTTGATAATACTGTGTCAGACTCATCATTGAAATAGCTGTCTACATTTCAAAGTTAATTTCATTCAATAGAAGTTATGAAATTTTCTATTAACATTTTCCCTGAAATTTTAAAACTGAAGAACATTTCTGGAACCCACTTCTCTAAACAAGGGTTTGAAATAAAGCAGTCGTGATGCCTCTGGGCACTCAGGAGATTTTCCTGATCTCAGCCTCTCAAACCTCATAAGCTATAGAGACCAGATGAGCAGTTAAGGGGTAAATGTATAAAACAGAATTTTGTATGTGAAATTCATAGAAGCATGTCAAAATAAACTATTGACATGCTCATTTCAAAATCTTGCAATGTAACTGAGATCAAAAAAGTTTTGTTTCAAAATTACTTCTTGGTGTTGAATTTCTTACATGGATGGAAAACTTGCAATTGTATTATTTAAAGAGTCTAGAAATGTCATTGTGATAATACATATGGTTTAAAAATAGAATATTAAATGTGAGTTCCCTGAAGACAGATTATCTCTTACTCATATGTGTATACACAGCTCATAACAAAATCTGTGATCAATAACAGATACTCAAAGCATGTTTATTGAATTTAACTAAACTGAGTCACATCACTAGGGGGTAAAAAGAATACTAGGATGGAAATCTAGGGCAGTGGCTCTTAAGTTAGGTCATAGAAGAAGTCTCTGAAGAATTTGTTAAAATACAGTTTCCTCTCTCAGTGTTTCTCTCTCTCTCCAAGCCACACACACACACATTCACACTCTTTCACTAGGACTGAAGTAATAATCAAAAAAAAAAAAATTCAAGTAGTAAAGAGGACAGTAAGAAAAAAAGGAGATGGTAGCAAAAACCCTAGACAAGGAAAACATTAACTCAAAATGATACACGCACCCCCATGTTTATTGCTGCATTACTTACAATAGCCAAGATATGG
Source organism: Mirounga leonina (assembly GCF_011800145.1). Classification (NCBI taxonomy): domain Eukaryota; kingdom Metazoa; phylum Chordata; class Mammalia; order Carnivora; family Phocidae; genus Mirounga; species Mirounga leonina. The sequence continues at coordinate 14,048,190 of NW_023270451.1, forward strand.
AGGCAACCTAAGTTTCTATCAGTAGATGATTGGATAAAGGAGGTGTAGTATATGTACAATGGAATATTAATGAGCAGTAAAAAGAATGAAATTTTGCCACTTGTGACAGTATAGATGAACCTAGAAGGTATTATGCTAAATGAAATTAAGTCAGAGAAAGACAAATACCATATGACTTCACTTATATGTGAAATCTAAAAAACAAAACAAAACAAACAAACAGGACATGTAAACAGACCTATAAATACCGAAAACAAACTGGTGGTTGCCAGAGGGAAAGGGGATAGGGGGATGGGCAAAGTAAGTGAAGAGGATTAAGAGGTACAAACTTCCAGCTAGAAAATAAATAAATCACAGCAATGAAAAGTATAGCATAGGATATATAGTCCATAATATTGTAACATTGTATGGTGGACAGATGATAACTAATTGTGGTGAGCATTTTGTAATATATCATACAGTACATCATTAGTTTTTGATGTAGTGTTCCATGATTCATTGTTTGCATATAACACCCAGTGCTCCATGCAGTACGTGCCCTCCTTACTACCCATCACCATGCTAACCCATCCTCCCACGACCCTCCCCTCTAAAACCCTCCGTTTGTTTCCCAGAGTCCATAGTGTCTCACGGTTCGTCTCCCCCTCTGATTCCACCCCCTTCATTTTTCCCTTCCTTCTCCTAATGTCCTCCATGCTATTCCTTATGTACCACAAATAAGTGAAACCACATGATAATTGTCTTTCTCTACTTGACTTATTTCACTTAGCGTAATCTCCTCCAGTCCCATCCATGTTGATGCAAATGGTGGGTATTCATCCTTTCTGATGGCTGAGTGATATTCCATTGTATATATGGACTACATCTTCTTTATCCATTTGTCTATTGAAGGATATCTCAGTTCCTTCCACAGTTTGGCTATTGTGGACATTGCTGCTATGAACACTGGGGTGCAGGTGGCCCTTCCTTTCACTACATCTGTATCTTTGGGGTAAATACCTAGTAGTGCAATTGCTGGGTCATAGGGTAGCTCTATTTTTAACTTTTTGAGGAAACTCCATACCGTTTTCCAAAGTGGCTGTACCAACTATTACAAAGCTGTGTTTAAAATATTGTTATAAAATAATTCTGTATGTTACTAAAGAAATGGCTCCATTAGAATTCCTTCTTTGAAGATTTCCTCTCAATCTCTATGTAGAGCCAACATAAGTGAATAATTGTGAGCAAGAGAAAATGGAAGTTTAATAGAAAAAAGAAGTAGAGGCTCATAACACAACACTCACTTTCCTTGTAGACCCCAATACACACATGTGACACATGAATTTTTATGCCTCGACTACGCTTGGTCACTGGCTAAGATTACTTTGGACAAGTGAAACTTTCCATGCTTTGTTGTGTTTGCGAGTTATGTGGATTGACTACTTAGAACACACAATAAATTTATTTTGCAGACTTTGTAATATGGTGTACCCTACAGGGATTTTTACGCTTTATTCTGAGGATTGCCTGGTTTGAGAAATCCTTGTAAATCCTAAACTTACCAAATATAACATACCAGGTCAGTCTCCTGTCAGCTTTTCCAAACGGGATCCTGAGATGTAGTTAGCAATTAAAGCAATATGTGAGAAAAAGTGGGCTTTGGGGTAGATACCTCATGTGATATAATTTTGAGTTCCGAAGTCATCAAATGAATATCTCATCCATAGGCATGCATATGTTTATGTTATATCTGGCTGCATTTAATTTGAAAATATTTTATGGTACATTTTTTAGTTAGTAATTTCTTCTTTTATTATAAATTCTCGGTTGTGAAAAAAAATCAGCATTCCCGGAATACTGGCTAAATCTATATACTCTAGTTAATTGTCTCATGGCTGTCCATTGCAGCTGCCTTACTTTCTCTCATAGCTGAGGTGACCTCATGATCAATCTCTCCGGAGAAAGCTGGTGCAGTTGTACTGAGGACAGACCCCAACCTGCACAGGGAAGGGAAATTAATGGAAGACCTTGCCACTGTACAGAGAGGCAGTTTTGGGGTGAAGTTTTTATTGAATTCATTGGAGGAAAATAATGTTTTTAAAATTAAATTATTTAATTAATCATTGCATGGAAGTCGTATTTAAAGTCTAAACACCGAACAACTGCAAATTACAGCATCTATTTATATCCAATTAGTAATAAAAAGAACTGGTGGTCACAAGTGACCACCAGTTCACTTCTGGTTCACTTCTAGATGTTCACTACTGGTGACCATTCCCAGGTAGATCAGAGAATATGTGAGCAATCTAGAACACAGGAGAACAAAAGGATAGGGCAGATTACATACTCCAGTCTACAGGTGCATAAAGATATTTACAATTCCAAATGAGGAAAAGTTGAATGAAACTTATTAGCAGAAACACAGCATATTGTGTATAGATATATCATTACCTTCATTACCCTAATTATATCATAAACTGTAGATTTCTTTGCTTTTTAGAATATTCTTTTTTTGTCTTTACCAAATCCTGGTAACCAGCTAAAATTCAAATTTTTTTTTTTTTGATAGCGAAATCTCTGGACCAGCTGGACCCTGGTTCACAAGTGAGATTCAAGATTTTATTGTAAAAATTAGAAGCATGAGGCAAGCAGCGTCCTTTCTGGGGGGGCTTAGCCCAGTTGGTATGTACTTTGTACTTAAATAAGAATTGAGAAAGCACTAGACTGGGAGTTAGGCAATCTGTCTTCACCTCCTAGTGCTGCATCCAACTAGCTTGGAATCAGCTGGACTGGAACATACAGACTAAGCAGGTACGCTTTCTTCTATTTATAGAAGTCTTTGGTATTTCCCTTGCCTTAAGAGCAAGTTGACTCTGGCAAACCATGCAATTCTCAGGGTCTCAGTTTCCTCATATATAGAATGAATATAGTGGTGGTACATAATCATAACAGGGTTGAGGAAGAATTGATCGAATTAATACATGTAATGAGCTCAGAGAAGTTCCCTGCACGTAATATATGCACAAGCACAAGAGCAAGGCAGAATAACAGAGAGGTTAGGAGCACAACTCTACCAGAACTTGACTGTGTGGGTTCAAATTCAAGACCCCCCACCACCCCACCACATGCTAGTGGTGTGACCTGACTTCTCCAGGCCTCCATATTTTTATGTGTAAAAAGGAGAGAGAAGTAATATTTACCTCATCGAGACATTTTGGGGGATTATTTGAGAATATAGATGTAAAACACCTAACTCATCCTTGTAAAAGGTAGCTATATTTAATTATCATTATGAAACACTTAATAAAATTATGCTTCTTTACTACCTACATAAAGTAATATTTGTATTCAAGTATACTTATCATGCTTACTTATAAGGAAAATAGCTACAGAGGAGAATCTAGAATCTTGAGATGTGTTTGAAAGAGAGTAACTGATCCGAAGGGGCACCTGCACCCCAATGTTTATAGCAGCAATGTCCACAATAGCCAAACTCTGGAAAGAGCCCAGATGTCCATCAACAGATGAATGGATAAAGAAGATGTGGTATATATATATATATATATACAATGGAATATTAGCCATCAAAAATGAAATGTTGCCATTTCCAACGTGGATGGACCTAGAGGGTATTATGCTAAGTAAAATAAGTCAATCAGAGAAAGATAATTATCATATGATTTCACTCATATGTGGAATTTAAGAAGCAAAAGAGAGGATCATAGGGGAAGAGAGGAAAAAAAAATAAAACAAGATGAAATAAGAGAGGGAGACAAACCGTAAGAGACTCTTAATCACAGGAAACAAACTGAGGGTTGCTGGAGGGGAAAAGTGTGGGGGGGTTGGGGTAACTAGGTGATGGACATTAAGGAGGGCATGTGATGTAATGAGCACTGGGCATTATATAAGACTGCTGAATCACTGAACTCTACTTCTGAAACCAATAATACATTATATGTTAATCGAATTTAAATAAAAATTTTTAGAAAAGAAAGAAACCGAAGTCTTGAGAAAGTCTAATGTAAAAGCAAAACCAGCTACAAGGCATATTATTATTACTATGTTATAATATCACAATGTTACACACTCCCTAAAAATAAAACCTCCTTCTAGAAAGAATCTCCAGTGATGTGATATGAAATTGAAAGCATATCCTGTTTTCTAAAGGAAGAAAAAAATTCTACTCACCACATAAATATAAAAGTTATGTAAAAATTTAGGTGATTGCTCATTCTGACAAGTTTTGTTTATATTATTTACGGTCATGTTGTTTCATACATTATGAAATTGAAATGTGTAATTTCATGAAAGGAAAGTGTCAGCAATCATGTGGTTATTGTGATTCTAGACACTGTGGAAAAAAATTGACTAAGCGGTTGTAATTATACAGAGCAAAATCTTCTTTTAAATGTGCCTACAAGATACAGAGCTCAAGAAGGACTCACCTAAGTCCTTCATCCTGGTTTTCCATTTCTTCTACCTCTTTCTGTGTCCTAGGTGCTTCTCAAGGCAACCATTAAGTGTGGGCTCCCAGGCATTCCTCACCAACTCCTCCATTTATTTTCCTCTTTCCTTTGGCTTCTGTCACCAACCCATACTTAGCAATAGCTACTTTCCATTAATGTCTTTAATCCAAGACCTGTTATGAGTACATCCTTAATACCTACTTAGCTCCTGATGTCCTCATAGGTAGCTTTATGCCTATTTTATATGTTTTCTATAGGCCTTTCCAGTGCCCTCTATCTCTAAAGAGAAAATACATTCCACTGGTAAACTGTAATAATGGTTTCAGATGACAGATGGAGAGAGAATGTATTCATGGAAACTTTTTTGGAAGACTTTTATTTTCCAAAATATTAAAACGTAAATCACCTAAAGGTAGATGCATAATAAATACTTAGCATGAATATGAGTGATAATGAATAATAATGTGCCTTATTCACTGTGGTTTTCCTCATTATGCTGTCTCTTAGCCATCTGTTCTCCATTTTGCGATGCTGATCCAGACAGTTATTTTCATATATGAGACTGAAAAAATTTATAGATGGAGAAGAGTACAAGGTAGTCCTGTTACATTAATCAGATTTTATGTTAGCTTCAAAATGAGAAGAGTCTCCTGAAAAGCCAGAAGGAATCTCTTCCTATAAAAAGACCAAATGGCTATTGAAAACTTTCTTTAGGCAGCTTTAGGCACATTTTTCTGGGATTGATTTTGATTCAGAGCATAAAGAGGAAGTTAGCAATTTGGGGAAAGTTTTCCCTAAGGCAATGTGTCTGTGATAAAGCAGTGGATTTATTGACAGGAGAAAATTGGGATGCCGGGTCTTGAAAATTGATCCTTGCTATCAAATACAGTATTTGGGCTATTTGTGTTGGGTGGTAAATTATACCTTCTGGCATTTTCCATGTTTTTTGGTTCTTACAAAATGCAAAATGGCCCACACCTGGCTTTTCAAAGCAATAGTTAATTGAACACTTGAAAGTAATGCTAGCATATAAAATAATTATGTTTGGTCCTAAATTTTGATTCTTATAGTTTTAAACTTATAAATGAATGATGATACGATTGTTGCAAATCACATACCAATCTTTTCTTAGGAAATGCATGTCAAACACGTCATTTGACAAGTCTGCTCAGTTTATTTTGGGAGAAGACATTCCTGGGTGAGAGAGTTGCCACCGCACCTGAACTTTAATCCTGTTTCCAAAATTGTATTACCTTGGGCAAACCATAAATTATTACTGAGCTGTTGTTTTGTTTTGGTTTTTTTCCTGTATTCAATGGCCTGAAGTTCACATACTTAATCAAAGTAATATGAAATGATACATAAATGAAATGAATGAGGTATGCCTTATGAAAATGGTCTCATGAAGTTTTGTTTGAGAACACATTTGTTAAAATAACTTTTCAAATTTAATAATACTTTGATATCACTGGAGTCATATCTGTTTTATTGTAGGAAAAAAAACCCTAATATGAAAAGTCCTTTAATCATTCTTACAGGATCATAAATATTTTGTACATATAACCTAATGTTCCTTTTTCAGAGGAAAAAAAATATTACAACCTTAGAGTTTGGAGGAATTAGACCAAAGCAATCCACCACAAGCAGAGACTTATATAAAAGTTATTATCATATATATCCCCTTGAAAAGATGTCATTCTACCTCAGAATACATGTGTGTTTTCCCAGACCAAAAAATAAACAACATTTACCTTTCTTGTCAATTAGATTTCATGTTTTCCCCCAAAACTTCAAGTGAAATGGAAAGAAAGGTGTACTTAGTTATTCTATAAGGAAACCTGTATTTTTTTCTTGTGTTTATAACCAATATGATCTTTGGCAACAGTTACTGGTGAAGTAGTACAGATTTTTGAAGATATCTTTAATTCTTTTGATAAGGTTTTTACCTGCATCAGATCAGGGTTTAAGCTTCATACCTCCTCACTTGCATGAGCACCTTCCACCTGGCAGAGGCCGGAGCAATGTATTCATAGTCTAATATTTTTACTAAAATTTACCAAAGCAAGTTATTTAAATTTAAATCACTTAACATTCTTGTCTGTTCACTCCAGCTTCAGTGTCAAGTGGCTGTGCAGTAGCCATGGACATTTTGGAATCTGCCTATGGGGAAATCGGGGTATCTTTGGGTTTAGTAGGATATCTTTTTAGCAATCACTTTGGGATTTGGCAGTGACTTCTGTGCATACACAGTTCATTTATAGCTCACCATTCCCTTGTCAGAATGAATTCTGGAAATGCTGTGACACCTTGTCCAACATGGTGGCATAAAGGTACAAAGCTGAAGGTCATATCAAGGTAGGAACCCCCTGTCTTTCAGCGGCCGGGCCTTGATGTGTGGGGAGTGAGGACAGTATGAGGTATAAAAAATATATTGAGTCTGTTGCTGAGATCTGTAAATTTTTTTTTCCCATCAACTGATAATCAGGCTAAAACAAAGATTTTTCTTTCAGGCATATACTTAACTGTGACCTAAAATCTTAGCACGGAGTAATAATAATAAAAACAAGTTTCTATTAGCTGTGCTGAAAAGCAATTTCAAGTCTTTCTCCACAGAAATTATTACAAAAACATTATCATATGAAAAGTTAGAGTTCTAAGCCAAAAACTGTAGGGCAAAATGTATCATAAAACTGTGTCAGGCAGATAACTAAATTAAAAACACATTGATATTATGTTTCTGGTTTTTTTTTTTAATGTGTGTGGTAGATATCAAAAGTTTTTAATTTTGTGATTTATTTTCCCATTCTAGATTAATCATTTTCATACTGAAATTTAAATTCATAATTCTGTGTTTTTAAAGAGAAGTCTCCAAATTGTGGAAGCTACAGACCTCATAAAACTGTATCTGCCTCGTGTCATAAATAGTAATCAATTGATATCCCTCTTGGTTACATTATGAGTGAAAACATCAAATTTACATCTGTGATCTCTAAAAATTCATGCCTGATAAATCCTAGCCAAAGAATCCTTACAACAGTCCCACAGGATAAAAACATAATCTAGTAACAGTGACTATTAACAGGTACTGTTTTACCTGTATTAATTTATCACTATAAACTCATAAGGAAGATTCTATCATGATATCATCTCAAGTAAATAAAACTGACTCACAGAGAGAGTCAGTGATTTGCCCAAGCTCACATAGCTGGGAGTCTAAACCCAGACCATCTACTCTAGCATCTATCCTCCTCACTACTGTACATACTACCTCTCAAGGGATCCTCTTTCATCTGGTAGCAGATCCCCAGATTTTAGACATGCTGAGAAGAACTTAAACAGCTTAGCAGTTGTTTTGTTTTCAAAGTTTTGTTTTTCCTCCCAGATTTGGGGAATGGAATCCACAAAGCAATTCACCATCATCTAGGAACCTTCTTCAGTGTTAACGAGGCTAGGGTCTCCTCTGCACACTAGACTGGTTGCAGGATTCACACCCATATTTATACTTTGAAAATTCACTCAGATGATTCTGCTATACCTTTTACACTTCAAGTAGAATAATAATATGAGTGTAAAAAACGGAAGGAATCAAAATTCTTCTTAGAATGAATTGGCATTTTCTTTTTGTTTTCTCACTTTGGAGTCCCCACAAACTGGTATGTTCATAGTAGTTTGTAGAAAGTGATGAAATTACACCTGCCTCCTAGAGAAAGTATCCACAGCACTTGAAACACTCTTGATCAGACAGTGAGTACTCAGTAATGATTCAAGTAGTACCTGCTCAAACTCTGAAACATCCCTTGTGTTTTGAAATTTATAAATGTAAAAGAAGCAACATGTTGTATGTTATTTAGGTACATGTGTATACATAAAAAAAATTAAAACTTGGAAATAATACCGCAATTCAGAACAGTGGTTATTTCTGCGATTGATGGTGGGAAAGGATAGGAGAAAGGCAGAGATGGAAGGGAGAGGTAGATATGAACTATCAATCATAAATACGTCCGTTTGCTCTAGTCTGGGGTTAAATGATGGGTTCTTGGGTGTTCATTATTTCAGTAAAAACAAACAAATCCAATTAAAAGATAAATGCAAGCAAAACTGAAGAGTATATTATTTAGGTATATACATAAATACGATATAAATTATTTTTTAGAGGGCTATGCATAGATCTATGATGACAGTGTGTTATGAACCAAGGATTATTATTTTTGTGTATGTGTGTGGACTTGGGAAGCTTCTGATTTAGATTTAGACCCTGCCCCAGTGTGGTTGGATATCCTTACACAGTATTTCTTCCTATGTTCTTAGTGCTAATCCAGTCCTTAGATTCTTGATTGACCCACAACCTAGGAGAGGTCCTTGAAGGAAGAAGACATGTATTTTCGTCTGGCTCCGTGCTGCCTCAGGCAGTGCAGTGAACAAAATAAGAAGGCAGTCAGGTGTAACCAATGAATGAATGCTGGCTATTATGTTCATTATTATTCAGTAACTCAAGTCTCTCCTATAGTATATAATCATTGTAACATACTTACCATGAAGTAATATGAACAGCCTGTAGTAAATGTGGTCCGCTCCTTCAATGTGAAATTTTAAAGATTTCCACTCTGCTATTAAAATTAGGTAGAATTTAATAAATTCTTTAGTTATTTTTAGATCAAAGGGACATATCGTTGAGTACGTGGGAATGACTACCGTGGAAATGAGTAGCCAAACAGTTAACTAGGCCAAGATGAAGAAAATCAATTCACTGGATTCCCACATCCTATTACACTTCTCTCTTTCTCATTTTCCAGTACTTTTAATTTGAAAAATACCTTTCTATTGTTAGTACACGTGTAATATAAATCCTGGATATGTGTCAAAAACACAGGGTGCAATTCCATAGTTCTGTGAAAGCATTGTTTAGATGATATTGATTTTGGATACTTCTTATTAAAATTTGACAGAATTATCAGATGAATAAGATGAGTGTGTTAGTATTAACAAGATCTTGTGATTAAGAGGTTTTCTTTTTACTGAAAATTCTTGACTTCTGATCAAATTGGATATGCTCCAGTAATTTTCTCTTGTATGACTTAGTATCAACTCTCTTGTACATTTAATTAAAACTTTGGTGTTCTGCTTTAAAATTCAACTTTCCTTCTGTAATCAGAAAGATGGTAATTATTGGAAAGCCTGTCAAGGCTGCCCTTAGGCACACGTGAAGGCCACAATTTTCTTTAATCATCATTTATTAATACCCTAAATCCAAATATTATCAAGTAAGCATATTTATGCATATAAATTAACATCTTAGTCAAAACCTTTAAAATTTTGCAAGGCACAAGATTACATAAGGGGTATGCCATAGGCAAAATGTGTTTTCCATTTCTTTCCAACTCTTGATTTTCTCCTTCATATTCAAAGTCTTTCAAAACTCTTTCCTCTCATTTCTTGACCCAGTGCCCAAGGGTCCCACTGTTTGCTGGCTAATCATACTTTTCCATTTGTGTTAATGTTTTATAGGTGGTAACTCTCAAAATTTTGCACCCTTCCAGCTAAAAAATTTCAACAGAATTTTTTTCTCCTGTAATCCTAAGGCAATTTAATGCAGTTTCAGGCTTTCTAGCAAGCCATCCATGAAAGTAATTTTCTAATTAAAAAAGTCTTTAGTATTTAAGATAATTAAGACAGTTCTGTATGGTTATATGATGAGGAAAGAGTGAATAATGCTACCTTTGTGTGTCTGGAGAACAATTCTGAGAGTGGATTTCTCTCTGTTTAAGTGTAAGTTCTGGTGTGATGTATGAGAGACTATAATAATAGCCTCTGGCTCTTGTGGTAAATAACTCTGGCCCTTTAGTGGTAGGCAAAGTGCAGGAAGTGCTAAAATATGGACCAGCCCATATTCCCCACTGAATTAACCTGGTTTTACAGATATAGGAACAGAAAGAAAAAGTCACGGGTTAAATATATGAATGCTGGGGCTTTCAAACTGTAAAAGTGAAAGCAATTGTGTAAAGGCCATCCTCTGAATCATTTAACAGAAGGAAGCATTGTTAGTATTCCTTGGGGAGATATGCTTTATGTGTAGAAACACTGGGGGAATAAAGTGGGCCAGTGGGTATTTTTCAGTTTTAGGTTCTGTGATACTATAGTTCATTTCTAGCTTCTTTTGGGAATAAAAATGGTTAATTTCAGGGCCCACAGAGCTTTGTTCCTAGAGTTGAGTTTCATGCTACTCAATATTTTCAGACAGCGCCTGTCTGGGACATAACACACTTAAGTGAAATAGCAGAGTGACTGGAGTTTTGTGGTTCCATGAAGTCAGAAGGTGAATCAAGATTTCTTTTCCATTAGGTTATTTGGCACCTGTGATAACCAAGTCATAGCACTGTCTATCATTTGAATTTCTAGATATGCTTTTATGGAATTGCAATTATGCCCTTACATTTATTTTAAATAGAAATGTCATTAGAAGTCCATGAAATAGAGTAGGTTTATAGTGGAACGGAGTAGAAACAAAGGTAGTACTATCTTTTCTCTTTCCTCACCATATATCAGACAATATTTAAACAATATGAGACTACTTTTAAAGGTCCACCATTTATTCACTGTCTGTTATAAATAGACCCTATTTATTATTTATGACCTCACATTTAGAAAGCACTTTGCAATACATTTGACTCATATTTCATGAAGCTTTGACATGGTGGTCCTAATTTAATAGATGAGATCACTGACTCAAATGCCAAGACTGCATACTTGTTGAAGATAAAGAGATGCTTAGGCATTTGAAGTTAAAGTGGAAAGTGACTAAAGGAAAAATAAAACAAGAGTGGAAATGCAGTATGTATATACACACAAAGGACACAGAAAGAAATAATTCTGTCTACCACAGCATGGGAAAACATGCTAATCAGAAGGTGGATATAAGTCTAGGAACAGGAATGCTTTGTGTGGAAGCTATGAGAGTATATATTATACACACACATATATACATATAATATACACATACATATGTGCATTATAATAGTACACATATACACTATTATATATATGTGCACCTGTGTATATAATGGTATAGGTTACTGTTTAGTATAAATATTGCTATTTCTTACTCTTCTACTACAATAGAATGTGCAAAGGGATGTGTTCAGTGTACATGTTTGACTCATAAGCTCACTCTCTAATGCAAGGAAATTAGAAAAGAATCTATAATCAGTTCAAGTTTTATTTTTATTTTCTTTATAAAGGTTTTTATTTTTAAGTAATCTCTACACCTAACATGGGGCTCAAACTTATAACCTCAAGATTAAGAGTCCCATTCTCTACCGACCGAGCCAGCATGAGCCCCTATAGGCAGTTCAATGTTTAATCAGTAGTTTTAATCAAGTTCTAAAATTCATGAATATTATTCTCAAAACAGGGGTGCCTGGGTGGCACATTCAGTTGAGCATCTAACTCTTCTTTCGTGCTCAGGTCGTGATCTCAGTGTCAAGAGATAGAGCTCTGTGTCAGGCTCAGCACTGAGAGTGGAGGCTGCTTGAGACTCTCTCCCTCTCCCTCTGCTCCTTGCCCCACTCTCTCTCTCTCTCTCAAAATAAATAAATAAATATTTAAAAATATATTATTCTCAAAGCAAAAATTTTATGTTTTATCTTTCAATGTATTACCTTATTTTTATATATGCATTTATTATTAATAATAAATGCTATTTCTATGTCTGCATTTATGTATGCATGTATTTATTTTCTCAAATTTTTGAGATATAATTGACATAACATTGTATTAGTTTCCAATTTACAACATAATGATTCAATGTATATATATTGCAAAATGATTATCACATTAAGTCTAGTTAACATCCATCAACACACATATTACAAAAATTTTTGTTCTTGTGAAGAGAACTTTTAAGATATACTCTTAATCTTATCAATTTTCAAATATACAAGACAGTATTATTAACAGTAGTCACCATTCTGTACATTAGAACCTTGGTACTTACCCAGGGTTTGTACCTTTTGTTCACTATTACCCTTTTTGTTCATCCTTAAGTCCCAGCCTCTGGCAACCACCAATCTGTCTATGAGGGTTTTGTTTTGTTTTGTTTTGTTGTTTTTTTAGTTTATTTTTTAAGATTTTATTTTTTTAAGTTTTTATTTAAATTCCAGTTAGTTAACATATAGTGTAATATTAGCTTCAGGTGTACAACTTAAGGATTCAACACTTACATACAACACCTGGTGCTTATCACAATAAGTGCACTCCTTAATCCCCATCACCTATTTAACCCATCCCCCACCCACCTCCCCTCTGGTAATGATCATTTTGTTCTCTATAGTTAAGAGTCTGTTTCTTGACTTCTCTCTCTCTTTCCAACCCCACCATGATCATTTGTTTTGTTTCTTAAATTCCATATATGAATGAAATCATATAGTATTTATCTTTCGCTGACTTACTTATTTCACTTAGCATTGTACTCTCTAGCTCCATCCACATTGTTTCAAATGGCAAGATGCCTTTTTTTTTTTTTTGGCTGAGTAATATTCCATTGTATATATAATACCACATGTTCTTTATCCATTCATCAGTCGATGGACATTTGGGCTCTTTTCATAATTTGGCTATTGTAGATAATGTTACTATAAACTTCAGGGTGCATGTACCCCTTCAAACCAGTATTTTTGTATCCTTTGGTTAAATACTAGCAGTGCAATTACTGGATTCTAAGGTAGTTCTATTTTTAACTTTTTGAAGAACCGCTGTACTAGTTTTTTTGTTTTGTTTAAGATTCCATATATATATGTGAGGTCATAGGGTATTTGTCTTTTTTTGTCTGATTTATTTTACTTAACATACTGCTCTTAAGCACCGTCCATGTTGTTGCAAATGTCAAGAGCTCTTTCTTTCTGGCTAAAAAATATTTCATTGTGGTTATATATATAGTACATTTTCTTTATCTGCTCATCCAACAATGGACAGATAGGTTGTTCTATATCTTGGCCACTGTAAATAATGTTGCAATGAACATGTAAGTGCAGAAATAATTTCAAGTTAGTGTTTTCATTTCCTTTGGATAAATACCCAGAAGTGGATTTACTGGATCATATAGTTATTCTATCTTAATTTTTTTTAAGGAGCCTCCATATTGTTTGCCATAATGGAAAATTTACATTTCGACTAACAGTGCACAAGGTTTCCCTTTTTTCCACATCCTTGACAACATTTGCTATCTCTTATCTTTCAGAAAATAGCCATTTTAATAGGTGTGAATTGATAACTTATAGTTGTTTTGTTTTGCCTTTCCCTGATGATTAGTGATGTTGAGCATCTTTTCATATACCTGTTGGCTGTCCTACTAGAAAAATGTCTAGTCAGATCCTATGCCCAGTTTTTAATTTGATTGTTGGGTTTTTTGCTATTGAGTTGAATGAATTCTTTATATGATTTGAATATACATATATATGATTTACAAATATTTGCCCCAATTCAGTAGGTTGCCTTTTCATTTTGTTGGGATGGTTTCCTTTGCTGTGCAGAAGCTTTTTAGTTTAATATAGTCCCACTTATTCATTTTTTATTTTGTTGCCCTTGTTTTTGGAGGCAGATCCTAAAAACCATCACCAAGACCAATGTCAAGGAGTTTACTGCCTCTGTTCTCTTCTAGGAGTCTTATGGTTTCAGGTCTTAGAATTAAGTCTTTCATCTATTTTGAGTTAGCTTTGTGTATGTTGTAAAACAGTGGTCCAATTTCATTCTTTTGCATGTGGCTGTCAGTTTTCCCAACACCATTTATTGAAGAGACTGTCTGTTACCCATTGTATATTCTTGGCTCTTTTATCATAAAATGTTATTTATTTTATATTTATTTTAAAATTTATGTACCTTTCCCCTGATCTTAAGCTTTATCTTGTTGATTTCTAGCCTCTTAGAACTATTTAAAAATGTTTAACTTTTAGATTTTTAAGTCACCAAAGTAAGAAGATAGCATAATAAAAAATGAGAGCAAAGATTTCAAAAATACTTACTACCCACTGAAACCTATTCTAAGCATTTTCCACGTATTTAATCTTCCATCAGTCCCTTGAAATGGGTGTTATTATTCTCTTTGCTTTCAGATGAGAACATGGCTATTGAGAAGTCCAAGTCATACAATTTGTAAGTAGCAGAACTTTGACTCGAACCCAGGACCTTCTTGTTCCTGACCTTTTGATGTCCCCCAATACATGTTCTATATTTCTTTTTTAAATGGTTATAAAAAAATTTACCACAAGATTCTCTGGAGACCCATATGTTAACGGTCACCAGAACAATAATTACTATATGCACCATTACCACGCTTCCCTTATTGGCCTGGAACCAAATCTTTGCATCTCATGTCATCTTGCCCTAAATGGAGGGACTTACATATTAAGATTCTGGTATATACAGTTAGTAGGTTTTGAGCAAAAAACAAAAACAGAAACAAATGAGCAATAGTAGGCAGGAAAGCCAAGTTAAGAGAGGGTCATCCCTTCAAGCAATGTCGTTTTATTAACCTTGGTGAGAAATGAGGGATGGCGAACATCTGAAGAGTCAGACATAGAAGCTCAGTAGAAAGGTATGGTCCCTGGCTCTGACATAATAAATATGCAAGCCTTCCTTCAAAAGAATTGATGGTCATTTTTCTCCTCTACTAAAAGTCTTGTCAACATTATGTGACTATTTTGAAGATATGAGAAATCCTTTAATATTCTCTCCTTGTTATGAAACCAGAAGCTAACTATTGTGAGCAGTTATTCCAAAAAGGCTGTTTGTTTTTAAAATAAGATGTCAATAGTGGTCTGTGAAATATTTTTATTTCATTTGGGGCCCACTTCAGTTCAACCTGGGGATCAATTAAACCTGAGCTCACAGAATTTGGTAGGCATAACTATTTATTGTTAATGTTTCTGAATTTCTTTTTTTTTTTTTATTTTATTTAGTCATTTGACAGAGACACAGCAAGAGAGGGAACACAAGCAGGGGAAGTGGGATAGGGAGAAGCAGGCTTTCTGCTGAACAGGGAGCCCAAGGCAGGGCTTGATCCCAGGACCCTGGGATCATGACCCTAAGCCGAAGGCAGACACTTAATGACTGAGCTACCCAGGCGCCCCAATATTTTTGAATTTCTCTCTGGACACTTGAGGATTACACTTTTTAATATGCTAGGTGTTTGCAAGTGAATGGCTTTAGGCAATAAAATATAATTGGCTTTTAGATGTATTATTTTATGTAATACAATATCCCTAAAATGTAGACAATATTATTATCCCCATTTTAAAGATTAAAGAAAACCAAAAGCTGAAGTTAAAATACTACCTTACCATCACACAACTCCTGAGTTGAAAAGCCCATTTAAACCTATGTCCACCTGAATTTAGAGATCAAGGTGTTAGCAGTACCTCCACATGAGGTTAGTTTACTGTCTCCAGATACATGCATGAGTCACGTGTGGAACCTAAATGAAGAACCATGATAGGAGCTGCTTTGTAACTTTTCACTGATAGTGAAGTGATCTGCCTCAACTGGGTATGTTTGATTTTGAATCCAGGTTCTCTACTGGTAAGCCTTACCCACTTGAAGTGACATCCAGCCAAAGTCTAACCATGATTCATATTGAGGCGATAAAAAGATGAAGAATACTTTCCCCCAGATTAGTTTATTTTACCCAAAAGCAGTTGTGACATTAATTGATATTAACCTCCCATTGCAAGGTTAATTCTTACTTTTTGTAAAGTTAACTGAATTCATCTTTATTTATTGACTTGGTAAATCATATACATTCTAGCAAATGGTATTTGAGCATAAATGGCATTTTGAGCATGGTATGGTAAAAGTAGATGTATGTGTTCATAAACAATATGACTACTTGTTATTGATGCTTCTATCAGGTCGATTACTAAATAGATAGAAATACATATATGGGGGCACCGGGGTGGCTCAGTTGGTTAAGTTTCCTACCCTTAATTTCAGCTCAGGTCATGATCTTAGGGTTGTGAGATCCAGGCCCCCCTCCCCGCAACCTCCCATCGGGCTCCATACAGAGCCAGAGCCTGCTTAAGATTCTCTCTCTTCCCCCCTACCCCTCCCCACCACCAGCTCTTTCTCTCTCTCTTATGTGTGTGTGTATATATATATATATATATATATATATATATATATATATATACACAATGCATATATATATATATATACAATGCATATACATATATGAACCTACATCTTATCCTTTGAAGGAAAGCATAACTCAAATTTATTATTGTCTATAAATGATTATGAATGTGCTCTTAAAAGTTAAATTTTGGGATGCCTGGGTGGCTCAGTCAGTTAAGCATCTGGCTTTGGCTCAGGTCATGATTCTTGGGGTCCTGGGATCGAGTCCACTGTTGGCCTCCCTGCTCAGTGGGGAGTCTGCTTCTCCCTCTCCCTCTGCTCCTCCCACCACTTGTGCTCTTACTCTCAAATAAATAAAACTTTAAAAAAGTTAAATTAAAAAAATTTTAATATCACATTTATTAAATAACTTGACAAATAATACCTACTTATAAAATAACTTACGTTTAAAATGTTTTTAAGTAACTCCTCTGGAAGTAGAAGGAACCAAGTATATAAAGAATTCTTTAGCTTCTGAATGTACACACTTCACAGATTGCAGGAGGAAAATACGAACTACATTTCTGGTATCCACATCCAAATGTGTGATATCTAGGATGCACAGTTAAAAAGTGCATTGTTCCTGTAACTTCCCAACTCCTCCTTAAAGGTTGTTATTATTTGTTTGTTTGTTTTTCTGGTCATTTTGTCTTTGATTGTTAAAAATTACTTTAAATATAAATATTTTTTTTTCTAAATTTGAAGCAGGCAATAATTAACTCAGTATTTTCTAAATAAAAAATGGAAACCAAGACTTTCACTGAAAAATGACATCTGAGCTAACCTCTGACGTTTTACAAAGTCCTAATAAAAACACATTAAGATACAGAAAAATCTGCCAGAATCTGGGAAGAAATACCATTCATAATGAGGCCAGCTGACCTGGATTTAGAACTTGAAGCAGATCAACAAAACTGGTTATCTACTATTGCTGCTCACCCTAGATCAAGTTTGAAGAACATAGATATTTTCATGTTTTCTTAAATATTAGCCTCAGTCTCCTTGCTCTTGCATTCATGGTAAGATGGGTGTAAATGTGTAATTTCATATGAGATGAAAGTCCAAAGTCCTTTCTAATTATGAGGTCCAACTGAGTTTGTGGGCTCATAATTATTTTTGGTTCTTTGCTCCTCATTATATAAATTGTGCTATGATATATATGCTGTCTATAGGTATTCTCATAGCATGGCAACTCTGGAGTGAAATCCAGTTGAACAAAATGAAAACCAGTTAATCACTAGACACTGGGCTAATAGTTTTGCCAGTTCTAGGGTGACCAACTGTCATGATTTACCCAGGACTGAGGAGTTTTCAAAGATGTGGAACTCACAGCACTAAAACTAAGCCATATCCAGGAAAAAAAAACAAACAGGAAGTTTGGTCACCCTAAAAATGAACTTACTTTTTATCTGAGAATGTGACAGGGGAGTTCAAACATGCGAGTGGACATTGAACAAGATATAAGTAATCTGCTTGTCTGTTCATTCATTTGGCAAATACAATCTGGAACTTTCCCACTTCAAGAAAAAAAAATGGATACTGAAAGGAAGAAAAAGAAAGAAAGCTCACAACTTATAAAATATGATAGAATAGGAAAAAGGTAACATCACACTGACAGGAGTAATGAAGAAATAGGCAAAAGGAAAACATCCTAGAAAGTTTTTGGGGGCATGAAAATAAAATGTAGAAATCTGGTGAGACATGATTCGAAGTCAGAAGAGAAAACCACAGTATCAGAGTGAGACAGGATGACTTGAAGAGACAGAGGTGAGCTACAAAGACTGTAAGTTGTGATTAAAAGGAAGGAAGTAAAAGTAAGAAATAATTCAGGAAGAGTGAAATAGCTCTAACAAAATTAAAAAATAAAGCAGCATTGGTAGCAAAGTGCAGCATCTACAAAATGGGAAATTAAATCAGTAAAGGGAAAATGAGGTTTCCTAAAATGTAGAATAAAAAGAAAACTGTAAAAAGTGAGAGAGAATATGATAGACAGGGAAGACACATGATTGTCACTATACAGTAGGAAACAAGATATGGAAACTGAAGCAATTGTCAAAGCAATGTTTGTAGAGACTTTTCTGAGTCAAAATGCACCTTAGTATACAGAACAATGCATTTATTTGGTTCAAAGAAAAAATTACACCTATAAACATCTTGGAAAATTATTGAATTGCAATTTTTTTTTATCATGAAAGTGTTTAAAAGTATAGGAAAGTCACAAGAATTGTAAAATGAAACCTGTATACATCTTACCTAGATTCTGTAGTTGTTTTCACTTTGTCATGATTATCTGTTACATGCACAAGGGTGTGCACACGTATATGTGCACATGCACTTACATTCAGCACAAGAATCCATACTGGAAAAATATTTTATTACAAAGGAATAAAAAAACCACTTGGCTTCAGAATTCTCTTTTGTGAATCAAATTACCAGAAGACATGGAAACAATGTCTACAGTGTTTGAGAGGGAAAGAACAAGATTCCATTACATTATGCCCAACTGAGTGTTCTTTAATGAATGCAGAGAGTATAAGGTCATTCTTATGTAATATATATATCAGAAGATATATCACTTATATGCCCACAGTAAAAAGTAATAATAATAATAGTAATACAACTTCTTTAAAAATGCATGTTACTAATTTTTTTAGAGATTTGATTTTTTGAGAGAGAGAGCACATGAGCACAAGGGGGTCGGGGAAGGCGAGAGGAAGAAGAAGTTGAGCAGGGAGCCCGATGCTGGACTCAATCCCAGGACCCTGGGATCATGACTGAGCCAAGGCAGATGCTTAACCAACTGAGCCATCCAGGTGTTCCCATGTTAGCTAATTTGAGAGATAAATAATATTAAAAATTCCAGAAAGAAAATTAGTGGGCAAAATGTCCTGAGATAAGCATGAGAATCAATCACATGTATGATTAACTCTGATGTAAATCTGTCAAAACCATTCTTTAAAAAGAATGTAGATTCCAAAAATGTTCTAATTTTGAAGATAAGGGTTTATATGATATTAAAACCTGTTAGCAAAGAGATTAAATATAATGTTCAAGAGTTCAACCACCACAACAGTATTAAGTTATATAGGAGAATAAGGAGGTGCAACTTTATTGATTTTCATGTAATAAAAAATATAACTTGAGAGATTCATAGAAAGTAACTAAAACAGTAACAAAACAACAAAAACAATTAAAAAGTGACATAAGAGGAGGAGCAAGAGGGCGGAGGAGTAGGAGACCAGGATTTCGTCTGGTCCCAGGAATTCAGCTGGATAGGGATCAAACCATTCTGAACACCTACGAACTCAACAGGAGATCAAAGAAAAGAATAGCAACAACTCTCTGAACAGAAAAGCGACCACTTTCTGGAAGGTAGGACATGCGGAGAAGTGAATCCGAGACGATACTCAGGAGGATAGACGACAGGGGAGGGGGCCTCCGTCGGCCGCTTCTGGCAAGTGATAGAGCCCCGGAGCACAAAATCGGAACTTTTAGAAGTCGGCTCTGCTGAGGGACGTCGCTCCAGTGGCTAAGCGGGGGTGGAACCCTCGTGGGACAGTGTGGTCTCAGGACCCTCAGGGTCACAGGAAGACCAGGGGTGCCTGAGTGAGGCAGAGCTCCCAGGTATCAGAGCGGGGAAGCTGGCTGCAGAGATGGAGCTGAGGAGTGGGCTCTCAGCTCAGGGTTGCCATAAACTGTGATCTGCGGCACAGTTGGGCCACTGCTCCTCCAGCAGGGACCCAACAAGTGGAGATCCAGGGAGACTCCCCTTCCTCCCCCAGGAGGAGAGGCATGGGAGCGCACCGTGGGAATCTGCTGGGTTTGGAGACTACACACAGGGTCGCGTGCCAGAGATAGAAATGCTCGGTCACAGGCCGGGTGAGCATGGAGAGCGGCCAGAGACCGGGGAGAGGGGAGTGATTGACTGCTTTTCTCTGGGGGCTCACTGAGGAGTGGGACCCCGAGTTCTCAGCTCCTCCAGGGTGGAGATTTGGAAGAAACCCAAGCAGATTACTTAGGCCGGCCCCAGCAAGGGGGGTTGCAATTCCGCCTCCGGCAAAGACATCTAAGAACCACAACAACAGGCCCCTCCCCCAGAAGATCAGCAAGAACAGCCAGCCAAGACCAAGTTTATGCATCAGTGAGAACAGCAGAACTCCTGCGCTAGTGGAATACTGCACATAGAATTCGTGGCTTTTTTCCCCCTGATTCTTTAGTCTTTCAAAGTTAATTTTTTTAATTTTCTTTCTCTATTTTTTTTTTTGAGTTTTTCCTTTTCCTTTTTCAACCAGCATCTCATCAGTCCCTTTTTAAAAAATCTTTTTTATTTATTTTTAGAGGCATATTCTGTCCCATCATAATAGTTAACCTTATTTATGGTATATATATATAAGTTGTTCTCTGTTTAAAATTTTGGGATACAGTTTCTTCTAACAGACCAAAATATACCCTAATCTCTGGTGTATGGCTTTGTTCTAGTCTGCCTGATCACATTCTCTCTCCTTTTTTTTTTTTTTTAATTTCTCTTCTTTCCTTTTTCAACCAAATTCTTATCTTATCAATTCCTTTTATAAAATCTTTTACAATTTTCATCTTCGCAGTCATATTCCATCACTTCATTGTAGTTACCCTTATTTTTTGTACATATATAAGTTTTTCTTTCTTTGAAATTTTGGGAGGCAGTTTCTACTAACAGATCAAAATACACCCAAAATCTAGTGTGTGGCACTGATCTATTCACCAGCCTGATCATATTTGATCATATTCTTCTTTTTTTCTTCTTTCTTTCTTTCCCTTTCTTTTCCCCTGGTTTCAGGTCTCTTCTGATTTGTTTAGTGTATATTTTTCTGGAGTCATTGTTACCCTGTTAGCATTTTGTTCTCTCATTCATCTATTCTCCTCTGGACAAAATGACAAGATGGAAAAACTCACCACAAAAAAAAAGAATAAGAGGTAGTACCGACTGCCAGGGACCTAATCAATATGAACATTAGTAAAATGTCGGAACTAGAGTTCAGAATGACGATTTTAAAGATACGAGCTGGGCTTGAGAAAAGCATGGAAGATAGTAGAGAAACCCTTTCTGGAGAAATAAAAGAACTAAAATCTAACCAAGTTGAAATCAAAAAGGCTATTAATGAGGTGCAATCACAAATGGAGGCTCTAACTGCTAGGATAAATGAGGCAGAAGAGAGAATTAGTGATATAGAAGACAAAATGATGGAAAATAAGGAAGCTGAAAAAAAGAGAGAGAGACAACTACTGGATCATGAGGGCAGAATTCAGGAGATAAGTGATACCATAAGATGAAACAATATTAGAATAATTGGGATCCAAGAAGAAGAAGAAAGAGAGAGGGGCAGAAGGTATATTGGAGCAAATTATACAGAGAACTTCCCTAATTTGGGGAAGGAAACAGGCATCAAAATCCAGGAGGCACGAGAACCCCCCTCAAAATCAATAAAAATAGGTCAACACCCCGACATCTAATAGTAAAACTTATGAGTCTCAGAGACAAAGAGAAAATCCTGAAAGCAGCTCAGGACAAGAAGTCTGTAACCTAAAATGGTAGAAACATTAGATTGGCAATAGACCTATCCACAGATAACTGGCAGGCCAAAAAGGACTGGTAGGATATATTCAGAGCACTAAATGAGAAAAATATGCAGCCAAGGATACTATATCCAGCTAGGCTGTCATTGAAAATTGAAGGAGAGATAAAAAGCTTCCAGGACAAACAAAAAACTAAAAGAATTTGCAAACATGAAACCAGTCCTACAAGAAATACTGAAAGGGGTCCTCTAAGCAAAGAAAGAGCCTAAAAGTAACAGAGACTAGAAAGGAACACAGACAATATACAGTAACAGTCACCTTACAGGCAATACAATGGCACTAAATTCATATCTTTCCATAGTTACCCTGAATGTAAATGGGCTAAATGCTCCAATCAAAAGACACATGCTATCAGATTGGATTAAAAAAACAAGACCCATCAATATGCTGTCTGCAAGAGACTCATTTTAGACCCAAAGACACCTCCAGATTGAAAGTGAGGGGGTGGAAAATCATTTACCATGCTAATGGACACCAAAAGAAAGCTAGGGTGGCAATCCTTATATCAGACAAACTAGATTTTAAACCAAAGACTAATAAGAGATGAGGAAGGACACTATATCCTACTTAAAGGGTCTATCCAACAAGAAGATCTAACAATTGCAAATATCTATACCCCTAATATGGGAGCAGCCAATTATATAAGCCAATTAATAACAAAAGCAAAGAAACAATAATAGTGGGGGACTTTAACACCCCCCTCACTGAAATAGACAGATCATCTAAGCAAAAGATCATCAAGGAAATAAAGACTTTAAATGACACACTGGACCAAATGGACTTCACAGATATATTCAGAACATTCCATCCCAAAGCAACAGAATCAACATTCTTCTCTAGTGCCTATGGAATGTTCTCCAGAATAGATCACATCCTAGGTCACAAATCAGGTCTCAACTGGTACCAAAAGATTGGGATCATTCCCTGCATATTTCTGCATATTTTCAGACCACAATGCTTTGAAACTAGAACTCAATCACAAGAGGAAAGTCGGAAAGAACTCCAATACATGGAAGCTAAAGAGCATCCTACTAAAGAATGAATGGTTCAAATAGGAAATTAAAGAAGAATTTAAAAAATTCATGGAAACAAATGAAAATGAAAACACAACTGTCCAAAATCTTTGGGATGCAGCAATGGCAGTCCTAAGAGGAAAGTATATAGCAATACAAGCCTTTCTCAAGAAACAAGGAAGGTCTCAAATACACAACCTAACCCTACACCTAAAGGAGCTGGAGAAAGAACAGCAAATAAAGTCTAAACCCAGCAGGAGAAGAGAAATAATAAAGATCAGAGCAGAAATCAATGAAATAGAAACCAAAAGAACAGTAGAACAGATCAAAGAAACTAGGAGCTGGTTCTTTGAAAGAATAAATAAGATTGATAAACAGCTGGCCAGACTTATCAAAAGAAAAGAGCAATGACCCAAATAAATAAAATCATGAATGAAAGAGGAGTGATCACAACCAACACCAAAGAAATACAAACAATTATAAGAACGTATTATGAGTAACTATATACCAGCAAATTAGATAATCTGGAAGAAATGGATGCATTCCTAGAGATGTATACACTACCAAAACTGAACCAGGAAGAAATAGAAAACCTGAACAGGCCCATAACCACTAAGGAAATTGAAGCAGTAGTCAAAAATCTCCCAACAAACAAGAGCCCAGGGTCAGATGGCTTTCTGGGGAAGTCTACCAAACATTTAAAGAAGAATTAATACCTATTCTTCTGAAACTGTTCCAAAAAATAGAAATGGAAGGAAAACTTCCATACTCATTTTATGAGGCCAGCATTACCTTGATCCCAAAACCAGACAAAGACCCCATCAAAAAGGAGAATTACAGACCAATATCCCTGATGAACATGGATGCAAAAATTCTCACCAAAATACTAGCCAATAGGATCCAACAGTACATTAAAAGGATTATTCACCATGACCAAGTGGGATTTATCCCTGGGCTGCAAGGTTGGTTCAATATCCACAAATCAATCAATGTGATACAATACATTAATAAAAGAAGGAACAAGAACCATATGATCCTCTCAATAGATGCAGAAAAAGCTTTTGACAAAGTACAGCATCCTTTCTTGATCAAAACTCTTCAGAGTATAGGCATAGAGGGTACATACCTCAATATCATAAAAGCCATCTATGAAAAACCTACAGCAAATATCATTCTCAATGGGGAAAAACTGAGAGCTTTCCCCCTAAGGTTAGGAACGCGGCAGGGATGTCCACTATCACCACTGCTATTCAACATAGTATTGGAAGTCCTAGCCACAGCAATTAGACAACAAAAAGAAACAAAAGGCATCCAAATCGGCAAAGAAGAAGGCAAACTCTCACTCTTTGCAGTGTGATACTTTATGTGGAAAACCCCAAAGACTCCACCCCAAAACTGCTAGAACTCATACAGGTATTCAGTAAAGTGGCAGGATATAAAATCAATGCACAGAAATCAGTGACATTCCTATACACCAACAACAAGACAGAAGAAAGAGAAATTAAGGAGTCGATCCCATTTTCAATTGCACCCAAACCATAAGATACCTAGGAATAAATCTAACCAAAGAAGCAAAGGATCTGTACTCAGAAAACTATAAAATACTCATGAAAGAAATTGAGGAAGACACAAAGAAATGGAAAAACGTTCCATGCTCCTGGATTGGAAGAACAAATATTGTGAAGATGTCAATGCTACCTAGAGCAATCTACACACTTAACGTAATCCCCATCAAAATACCATCCACTTTTTCCAAAGGAATGGAACAAATAATCCTAAAATTTGTATGGAACCAGAAAAGACCCCGAATAGCCAGAGGAATGTTGAAAAAGAAAAGCAAAGCCGGCGGCATCACAATTCCGGACTTCAAGCTCTATTACAAAGCTGTCATCATCAAGACAGTATGGTACTGGCACAAAAACAGACACATAGATCAATGGAACAGAATAGAGAGCCCAGAAATGGACCCTCAACTCTATGAACAACTCATCTTTGACAAAGTGGGAAAGAATGTCCAATGGAAAAAAGACAGTCTTTTCAACAAATGGTGTTGGGAAAACTGGACAGCCACGTGCAGAAGAATGAAACTGGACCATTTCCTTACACCACACACAAAAATGGAGTCAAAATGGATGAAAGACCTAAATGTGAGACAGGACTCTATCAAAATCCTAGAGGAGAAGACAGGCAGCAACCTCTTCGATCTCAGCTGCAGCAACTACTTTCTAGAAACATTGCCAAAGGCAAGGGAAGTAAGGGCAAAAATGAACTATTGGGACTTCATCAAGATAAAAAGCTTTTGCACAGCAAAGGAAACAGTCAGCAAAACCAAAAGACAGCCGACAGAATGGGAGAAGATATTTGTAAATGAGATATCAGATAAATGGCTAGTATCCAAAATCTATAAAGAACTCATCAAACTCAACACCCAAAGAACAAAGAATCCAATCAAGAAATGGGCAGAAGACATGAACAGACATTTTTCCAAAGAAGACATCCAAATGGCCAACAGACACATGAAAAAGTGCTCAATATCGCTCAGCATCAGGGAAATCCAAATCAAAACCTCAATGAGATACCACCTCACACCAGTCAGAATGGCTAAAATTAACAAGTCAGGAGACGACAGATGTTGGCAGGGATGCGGAGAAAGGGGAACCCTCCTACACTGTTGGTGGGAATGCAAGCTGGTGCAGCCACTCTGGAAAACAGTATGGAGGTTTCTCAAAAAGTTGAAAATAGAGCTACCCTATGACCCAGCAATTGCACTACTGGGTATTTACCCCAAAGATACAAATGTAGTGATCCGAAGGGGTACATGCACCCCGATATTTATAGCAGCAATGCCAAACTGTGGAAAGAGCCAAGATGTCCATCAGTAGATGAATGGATAAAGAAGATGTGGTATATATATATACAATGGAATGTTATGCAGCCATCTAAAAAAAAAATGAAGTCTTGCCATTTGCAACGACGTGGATGGAACTGGAGGGTATTATGCCAAGCAAAATAAGTCAATCGGAGAAAGACATGTATCATATGAACTCACTGATATGAGGAATTCTTAATCTCAGGAAACAAACTGAAGGTTGCTGGAGTGGCGGGGGGTGGGAGGGATGGGATGGCTGGGTGATAGATATTGGGGAGGGTATGTGCTATGGTTAGCTCTGTGAATTGCATTAAGACTGTTGAATCACAGACCTGTACCTCTGAAACAAATACATTATATGTTGAAGAAAAAAAAAAAAAGAAGATAGTAGGAAGGGAAAAATGAAGGGGGGGAAATCGGAGGGGGGAGACAAACCATGAGGGACTATGGACTCTGAGAAACAGAGGGTTCTAGAGGGGAGGGGGGTGAGGGGGTGGGCTAGCCTGGTGATGGGTATTAAAGATGGCACGTATTGAATGGAGCACTGGGTGTTATACACTAACGATGAATCATGGAACACTACATCAAAAACTAATGATGTAATGTCTGGTGATTAACATAACATAATAAAATAAAATTAAAAAAATAAAAAAGGTGACAGAAAACACAAAATAATCAAGTGTAAATCTCTAGGATAATGAGTCTTCATTAAAGGGGAAGATAACCAGATAATTATACCAAAATTGGTAGCTACCTTATATGCTTTTAATTAACTTATCAAATATAATAAAAAAAGAGATTCCATTCAAGATAGAAATGAACACACAAAATCACTAAGGAGAGACTCCAGGATTTAACAGAAAGGTCTATTAAATACATACAATCTTCAGAATTGTAATAAGTACTAGGAATAGAATTGCAAAAGAGTCTATAGTGTAATTAGAAATAGATAGCTTTGTAGGTTGATGAGTGTTATAAAAGGGAAAATACAGGGCATTATGTGAGTGTATAGCCTTTAATGAGAAGGAAATAGCTGGGTAGTTGGCAAAAGTCTACTCCCCAGAGAAGACCAAACAGGTAAAAGCACAGAGGCAAGAAACAACAAGGCAATTTGAACTACTGGAAATCTATCACTATGGCCAGCAAGTGCTCTCACACTTTGTCATCAGGACATAATTTACAAAATGTAGCATATGAGTGGCCTGTCAACTTTAAGGAAATATTTTTCTATTTTCAAAATAATAAATGTTAAAAATATTTTAATATAATTTTCCTATTTCATACTCCTCTATGAATAGTACTATTTGAGTCTTTCATTAAGGTATCCAGATTTTATTTTATTGTGCATAATTTGAGCAGTGGATTATGTTTCCATATTATTTTTTATCTTTTTGTTGAGTTGAAGAAAGACTTAAATATTGTATCAGAAAGTGCCACTGTATTTGGAAAGGGACTCTTACTAAACTAGTCATATGTAAATGAAATGTTTGAATACCAATTACATGAAGAAAATCTACAAGCTTTAAAAAAAAAATTGGTTACCCACCAAATAAAGAAATATTTTACTATTACTTTGACATCATTTACAGCATTAAATGGTTGACAACAATGAATAACTAGTGATTTCAGAATTTTAGGTAGAGTGACTTTAGCGCCAGAAAGCTATAAAATGACATTTAATTATAAGATTTTTTAAAAAGTTTTCTGAAGGTCCTGATTTAATCAATTATTTCATAACAAAATGATTGTAGAAATAAGAACAAATGTTACCAACTTCACTGATAGATTAAAGACCTGAACGTAAAAATTAAAAACATCAAACTACTAGGAAACTATTATGTTGAGGGTATAAAAGTCTTTCCTAAGCATAGCATAAAACCTAGAGAATCCAAAATAGCAACAATCAAATTTGACATAAAAATGTAAATAATTTGTATGTAAAAAGAGTGTTGGGGCACCTGGGTGGCTTAGTTGGTTAGTCGTCTGACCCGCCTTTCTCTCTCTCTCCTCTCTCAAAAAATAAAAAATAAAAGCTCCTTTAGTGGGTATTCTGATTTGCAAATCAGAACATCTTTCTATAGTGTCTATCCTTGCAATGCTTCAGTGATATAGCTTCACGGGAAGGTGTGAAAGAAAAGGGCTGATCTAAGTATCTCTAGAAGTAAGTATAGTCTGTAAGCCTAAAGGCAAATAGAACTGTAGATATGCACTAAACTAGTTGATAAAATTTGTTTTCCGTGGAGTATCAGTTACCAATTCTGCAAACACCATGCATGTGTTCTGGAATTGAACAATTAAATAAGTGGATGTTAGATGGTAGGAGCTTGTTGGATTGGAAACTCAAATCGGAAAGTGTAGGAAGCTAGCATGATCCATGTAATAATGGCTCAGACATCAATGTGTACTCAGATTTAGCCTGATGATAGGTATTTTATTACACATAGACATTTATAGATATGTGTATGCACACAGGTTAGTATACACACATATATTTCTTCAGCTTAGAGGGCCAAGAAGCAATGATACATGGTAGCAATGATCACACTTGGCACCTAGAATTTTGTTGCTAAGTCCATTCTCTAACAAAAGAAGCCTGGGCTCTTTAGTGAAATGCCTGAAACTAGAACTAGGAAAGAGATATGCAGGATGAGCCTAGAACACCTTGCAGTGCCAGAAAGTAAGGAAGTGACCATCCCCAAAAGGATGGTGGAATGTCCAAGGGATATATCTGCCAATCAAAATGGGTCCCAATGACCACAGTGGAAACAATTTGAGAAAAAGAAAATAGTACTGGATTATAAAACAAAGTTTAAAGTAAATATTCATGGGTTCATACTTCTGTAAATAAATGATTAATAAGTGGGATAACATAGGCAAATCTCCATGCAGAAGAATTCCAAATAATTTATGTCAATACTCTATTCTTAAGGGCATGAATGTATCTCCTCACTCTCTAAATGTAGGCTCCATAGTGTCTTTCTTCCAGAGAATGGTATGGAAAGGGAAGGGAAAAAAATAACTTTGCAGTGGAGAGATCTGGCAAAAACAATCTCAGACCAGGCAATCAAGGTTAAGGTTAATTATAAATCATATTGATAGTCCATACACTTAATATGATGTGATAAGAGGAGAATCGTACTTTGTCTTTGTGTTTTTCCTCCCCAAAACATAGAACTCTAGTCTAATCATGAGAAAACACCACCTGAGAAATATTCTACAAAATGCCCAACTAACAATCCTCAAAATTGTCAAGGTTATCAAAAGTAAGGAAAGTGTGATAAACTGTCACAAAAAAGAGTTGCTTATGGTGACATGGCTATTAATGTAATGTGGTATCCTGAGTAGATCCTGAAACAGAATAAAGAAATTAGGGATAAACTGAAGAAAGCTGAATGAAGTGTGAGGTTTTTTAGTAATAGCATGCAATTATTGGTTCACTAACTAGGACAAATGTGCCATACTACTATAAGATGTCAATAATAATGAAAACTGAGTGTGGGGTATACAGGGACTCTCTGTACTGTGCATTATTTTTGTAAACCTGAAACTTCTGAAATAAAAGTTTACTAAAAATAATATTTTTAATAAATTTTATTGGAACAATTGGTTATCCATGTACTAAAAAATCAGAGATTATTCAAAAATTTTGTAAATGTGAAGTGAATAATAAAACTTAAAGTGAGAACTAAAGATATGTATTTTCTAGAAGAAAATGGGTGAACATATTTATTATACTGGATTAGGCAAATATTTCCTAAATATGACACAAAAAGCATACATCAAAAACTTTTAAAAATTGAATAGGATAATCAAAATTAAGTCTTTTGCTGTTTCAATGCACTCAATATATTAAGACAAAAAGGCACGCCATTCACATTACTATCTATAAAACATATCAACAATAAAAGACATATATACAGAATATAATTCATTCTTAGAGTGATATAAGAAGAAGATAAAAATACTGATTTTTTTAAAAAGGGGAAATGATTTGACCAGACACTTCAAAAATAGAAGATACTCATTCACATGGCAAAGAAGCACATGAAAAATCCTCAACATCATTCATTATTCATTGGGACAGCACAAATGAGCATTTCAAACCCACCAGAATTGCTAGAATTACAAAAAGACTGATAATACCAAGTATGGTGAAGATAAGGAACGACTGAAAATTTTATACAACACTGGTGGGCATGCAATAAGAGACTGCTACTTTGGAAAGCTATTGACCTATTATAAAGTTAAGTACACAGTTATCATAGAACCTAGAAGTCCTTCTCCTAGCTATTTACTCAAAAGGAATGAAAATATGATGTTCATACAAAGAATTGCTCTGAATATTCATAGCAGCTTTCCTCATTGTAACCTAAAACTGGAAACACCGCAAATGTCCATCAACTGGAGAATGGATAAACAAATTGTGATACAACCTATGATAGAATAATCCTCAGAAAGAGAGTACCCTGCTATTAGATGACCTAAGTACGTTTTAGTAGCATTATGTTAAGTGAACAAAACTAGCCCAAACGGCTACATTCTATGTGCCATTATTAAGAACTTCTAGAAAAAGCAAAACCATAGCGATGAGAAAGCAGATGAGTATTTGCCTGGGGCTGAGGAGAGGGAAGGGAAAAGAGGAAACCGCTGGGATGACAGAAATGTTCTAGATCCTGATTGCGCTTATTGTTTTTTGAATACATTTGTCAAAACTCATGGAATTATATACTTAAAAGGGTGATTTTCATATGTAAATTACACCTAAAAAAGCAAGTAAAATACATAAAATTAACTTCCATACAAATTGTAACTGTTCAATTGTAAACATCTAACTGCTCCTTTCTTCTATGGCTCTTAATTTGACTGTTTGGAATGGCATATGTACATTTCACTTTTACCTTATTGAACCTTAGGACTTCTTCAGTTTTATTTACAGTTTTGCTAAGAAAGAAAAGAAGTTTTTTAGGGGCACCTGGGTGGCTCCGTTGGTTTAGCGTCTGCCTTCGGCTCAGGTCATGATCCCAGAATCCTGGGATCGGGTCAGGCATTAGGCTCCCTGCTCAGCGGGGAGCCTGCTTCTCCCTTTCCCTCTGCCTGCAGCCTGCCTACTTGTGCTCTCTCTCTGTCAAATAATTAAATAAAATCCTTAAAAAAAGAGAGAGAAAGAAAAGAAGTTTTCTGAATATATAGTCATTGTGATTTGGTTACTGGCACTAAATTTGCTATCCATTTCAATGGGGATGGTAATTAATAGAGTCATTTATTCCACTTATTTCAATTATTTTAGTCTGTTCATCAAGAAAGGTGGTTTATGTAATATACTATCTGAATCAAAATAAAAATATCTTACTTGAAATATAAACTCATATTATTTACATCCTCATCACAATATTATCTAATTCAGTTATAAATTATGAAAATATGTTCAAAAGATACAGTCTTAAAACCAGAACTCAGAGACATAATTTAACTTGTTTTTCAATCCATTCACTCTTTTCAGCTGTTTTCTACTGTTGTTTTATACAATATACTTGTAGCCTTAGTCCATAGAGCTACCTTGAAAGAATTAATGGGCTTTTCCAAAAATCCATCTTGAAACTATAAGAAACCATGTTCTTTGGATCAGTTTCTGTTATTTCACATTTTATACATATATCTTAAAAACCACAGATTAGAGGCATATTTCCCTTTCAGAAACATAACAGTTTGTGCAAATCCAGTGTTATTAGTAGGCAATGCCACCAGTGGATGTGTCCTTAGAATATGAGCATAACTCAAGTTTGCTTTAGAAAACCACAGATCTGGCTTGAATTGAAAGTCACAGAATCAGCCTGGTGTGTTCCCTTACACTGGTCCAACTTAGCATTTCCTACAGAAATCCAAGTTCCATTGGTATTGTTAATCCTGACCTAGCATTATCTCTAAATGATTTAGTCAGTTAATTGAACATATTTTCACAGGTTAACTATTTCAAATGCTATTATTCACTTTATTTATAAAGAAATTGTAACTGAGAGAGGCTGAATGATTTGCCAGAGGTCATTAGGAGAGAGAAAAAGAGAGAAAGTGGGGAAGACAGGGAAAGAGAGCCAGAGAGAGAGAGAGAAAGAGAAGAGAGGGAGGAAGGAACGAACGAACGAACGAAGGAAGGAAGGAACGAAGGAAGGAACGAAGGAAGGCGGGAAGGAAGGAAGGAAGGAAGAATTCAGGGCAAAGAAAAGACAAGTACTAAGGTTTCCTGAATCCTCAGCTGGTGTTCTTTACTTTTTACCTTTTCACAACACTGCTAATAAATACATGAGAGGATTGTGGGTCAGGGATAAAATATGCAACTAAGTACCCCAGTGTGAATGCTGAAAACATGGAGCAACTTTTTCATTTTGTGTTCTGTAAGACTAAATTAGTAGGCTTTCCATGCTAGCAAACTTTAACATCTGTGAAATAAAAACTCATATGTGATACAAAAACGTAACTTATTAATGGAGTACATTTTTTTCTTAGTTATGAAAAAAATAAAAAGATTTCATAATAGAAAGGAGGTAGTTCTAGTCCTTAGGAGCTGTAGTGCCTAAACCATGGGTGCTGGCCATGAAAATACACAGCTAATCTTTCCAGCGGTGGAGAGATGGAAGATCCTACCTAATGCCCCTCTGGATCTACCACCACAGTCGCGGCACCAGTCATGCCAAGGCCATTCCCCTCTCAGGTAGCTCTCAGCCAGTAATGAAACTCAGCACGGTGCGAAGGCAGGCCCACTGTGGTGAGACTTGGAACTTCTCCATCCAGAGACTTAGCCTCATGATTTCCCACCAGCCCAGCTGCAGTAACAGACTCTTGAAATATACCTCCTATTCCTCCCTCTTCTCACACAGGAGTAAGATCAGCATCAGAGTCTGAGGGCGCTCCAGCATTTTCCCGTCTCTCCCCCATTAAATCTATATCTAATTCCATCTTGGCATCTCTTTTGAAGGCATAAACTAACACACATTTGCTCTTAGTAGCTCTGATCTTGAATTTCTGTATTTATAAAATAAAGAAAAGATCTTTATTTTGCTGACTGAGTAACATTTCACTTTGAATTCACAAAGAAGTCATTTTGAAAGCACTATTCAAAAACTTGTACATATTTTCATCTCATCTAAGATATACTATTTCCTATACAAAGAAAAGCAAAAAGCGTTGTCAATAAATTATGAAATGCCAACAGTTATAAACTGTCTCAATTCCAGAGATATAAAAACGTGTTGTTTTAGAATCAGTGAAAGTAATCCTCATTTTCATCATAAATGTTTCTCAACAGAGACACCATGGAGCATACTGTTCATTTCTCGTAGCTGCTTTTGAGCGAAATAATATTTTATGTCTTGAAGAATATACATGAAAAAAAATCCTCCGCTTGCTTAGTTCCAAACATTTGCTAACACATCTGGTTGCACATAAGAAGAAACATAACAGCTTAATTATGCATATGTTGCATCTAGTTTAGTGCAAATGCCCTTGAGAAAAAAATAGAGCTCTGAAAGTAAGACTGATAATTGGATTTTATGAAGCGCTTTTATAATTTTCAGAATAACTTTTTCTAATTCATTAACTGACTTCCACCAGAGTTCTAAGGGTAAATGAGTGTTTTTATTATCTTTTCACAGAGGAGGAAATAGAAAAGTTAAGCAACTTCAGAAGGTCACACAGGAAAACAACCAAGGCTAGGTATAGGCAGTCCAAGATTTTGACCATTTGATAGGGCTGCCTTCAGAGTCTGCTTCTTATAAAATATTATATTAGTTTTGCAAAAAGTCATTTTAAAAAGGTAATTAGTTACAGAAAACTATGCTGAGATAACTTCAAAAATTTTACCAGCTCCTTGGGTTTTTTTTCCTTCCCTTTTGGTTTTAAAGCTTTGAGAAAATTAAGAATGTTAGTTCAGGATAAGCTTTCTAAACTTTGAGTCTCTTGGCTTGTAGTCATTTGTAAAATGTCATACTGATTATTTAAACTTAGTGGCTGCGTTTTTGACAGCTATGCTATGGCAACACTTGTGGGGAAAACCTTTAGTGACATTGACGGGTTTTGGACACCAGGATGACATTAACACCTTGTAAAATAGCGGAGGTGCCACCGGGAAGCATCCACCTACCTGGCAAACAGCATAAGAAAGTACATCATGTACGGACTGGGGAAATGTCACCGTGGCGGGTTTGGTGGAAGTGAATTCCTCTTTTTGTCAGCAAACTTTTATTTTCTTTCATTTCCTTCCTTCAATCATCTCAAATATTGCAGTGGAGAATTTTTCACAAGATTTTATAGAAAAACTTGTTTTTTCTTTTAATTCCTCTGTCCTCTCTGCTTCACACTTTTCCCTTTTTTTACTTATTTTTCAGAAATAATTATCTGTTCCTTCCTAGTACATTTTCAGGTACATGTAGAAACAGTTCTTCAGCAAATGGATTCCACTGCTGAGACTGAACGACATTCAACCAGGGCATAGTTGTCATTCCTTCAGAAATTCTTTGGAAATCTCAAATCTTCTTAGGGCATTTGCATGTTTCTTTTCTTTTTCTTTTAAGATTTTATTTATTTGAGAGGGGGAGAGAGAGAGAGAGCACGAGTGGGGTGAGGGGCAGAGGGAGAGGGAGAAGCAGACTCCCCGCTGAGCAGAGAGCCCAACACAGGGCTCAATCCCAGGACTCTGGGATCATGACCTGAGCCAAAGGCAGATACTTAACCTGCTGAGCCACCCAGATGCCCCTGCATGTTTCTTCTCAATGTAACATCATCAAAATTTTTGCTACTTAGTTTATTAACAAATAATATTTTTCTAATCATTGGCCTAGTTCTCAAATTTCCTACCACGAATAACTTATGTTTTTAAAAAAGAAAGAAAAACAGCTATATTGAGTTCTTACTAAATTCACAGAGTTGTGTGAGAAGTCTGTATTTCTAGCCATTACCCCCGAGTTTTCTTACTCATATTTCTATTTCCTGGAAATTTGCAAACTCATTATGCCCTAGGCTCATTATTTTGCTTTCAAGTCTGTTTTCTTCTATATAACTTCTTAGTTAGTGGTGCCATGATCCATCTGCCAGAAATTAGGAACCAAACTCTGATTCTTCTTTCACCCTAACTCTCCTGTTTATAATTACTTCAGCACTTCAGATTTTTCCTTGTTAATCACCATTAGATTAAAACTTGCTACTTTTGTGTCTCTGCTTTTGCTCAGGGTCTTATTTTCTACCCAGACTAATGTAACAGATTTTTAACTTATCTGCCAAACCTCTTTTATAATATTCTCCATTCTGCTACCAGATGAACCTTTTTAAAAGACACAAACTTGGCCATGGTTTTGCCTCCCTATAAAAAAACCCTTAATGCCTCATTTTTGAACCTGATGATTTAAAAAAAATTCTTGAAGATATATGAGGATCTTATCTCTCCCATCCTGCCAATTGATATGTGACTATCAAATCTTATATTTTAGCAATACCCAATATTGAAGATGGTTTCAAAACTGTATGTCTTCATATACATATGTACTATTTTCTATGACTATGCTAGTTGATGACTCTCATCTGTGACTCCCATCAAAATCTTTTATATTCCCAGTACCAATTTTATATTCCCAGTACCAAGCTGTAATATTTAACTAAGCTGACCAGGCAAATTATTTCTCTCTGGTATGGCCAAAATAGTAAATGTTAGTTGCTACAATAAACACATAAAACTTCATGAGCTTGACAAGACAAAGTTGATTCCTCAATCTCTGGAAGACCTCTCCTTCCAATAAACTGAGAGTTCTGGCTGCTTCTATTCTATGGCTCTGCAATCTGCATAAGGACTTCGTGGTCATTACCAAAGAGAAGAGAGGGAGGAGGAAGACTTTCTTTTAAGTGACATACAGCCCACAAGCAGGCATAGTCATATGGCCTCAAACTGACTGCAAAAACGGTTGTAAATGTATGGAAGCATATGGAAGATGTTCTGCCCTGTTTGTTGGCGTGGTGCAGTAAGACTGAATCACAACTTTGCCTACTTTTCTTTACCTTGCTCGTGCTTGTGTAGTTGCATGTGCTATATTATATTGCAATCGTGTGCTTACGTTTCTCTCTCTCCCACTTGAATAGGAGCCTATGAATATGACAGCATGGGATGTTCCTATTTATTGTTGTCTGTACAGAATCACATAATGGCAAATAATAGATGATTATGTTTTCAGAACGTACTGACTTGATGTTAGGGTAGGAGCAGAACCAAATGCACTGAGACGGGTAAACATATTGAAGGTGTAGAAAACAGCTTATAGACTTTGAGGAGAATGGCTAGGCAAGTGAATATTACAGAGGCTTTTTAATTCATATATATGACATTTAATGTGAAATTTTTGGTCTATGTCAGTGGGCCTTGTTGCATACTTCTTATTTAGAATTCTAGTCAACAGGGATGCCTGGGTGGCTCAGTAGGTTAAGCGTCTGCTTTCTGCTCAGGTCATGATCCCAGAGTCCTGGAGTTGAGCCCTGCATCAGGTTCCCTGCTCAGCGGAGAGTCTACTTCTCCCTCTCCCTCTGCTTGTCACTCCCCTGCTTGTGCTCACTCTCTCTCTATCTATCTCTCTGACAAATAAATAAATAAGATCTTAAAAAAAAAGAATAAAATTCTAATCAACAAATGAACATAACTTCTTAGAATAATTTGTGCCACCATTTTGCCAGAGTGCCATTATACGCTGACCGCATGGCAGCCCAATAGGAACAGATGGACGAAGTCCTTACTGGGGTAAGAATAACATCTTATCTTCACTAGCAGAGTTCCTCATATTTTTTATTACCTTTATGCTTGCTGCATTGTGTGCATCTTTACTGCAATTTTAAGCTTAGTTGTTTGCCATATGGATACTGTCTTCTATGTCGCAGAGGCCTCCTTTTTAATGAAAAGCTTAAGTGTCTGGAAGTCACAAAATATCTCCACTTGGACTACTGACCTTTCTCGGGGTGTGTGGCTCTAGAGAATCTTTGCCTTCATGACCTGCCCTCTGTGATGCTACCCGGCAACAGCTTTTTCTCTCTTGACTATACCACATATGACATTAAGTCTTTCTCCTTGTGGGGTGAAGAGCTTCATGCTTCAGCATCTCCTATGGTAATTATAGAGACAAATCACCGGTTACTGCTGCCAGCACACTGGAAAAAAATAGGGTTCTTGTATTATTAATTCTTTTGAGGAAATTGCTCTTGACATATGCATGTTTAAGTTGCAAAGAGGTTTTTTTTTTTTTTTAAGATTTTATTTATTTATTTGACAGAGACAGAGACAGCGAGAGCAGGAACACAAGCAGGGGGATTTGGGAGAGGGAGAAACAGGCTTCCTGCTGAGCAGGGAACCCCATGTGGAACTCGATCCCAGGACCCTGGGATCATGACCTGAGCTGAAG
>NW_023270451.1:14085721-14172243 GCF_011800145.1 Mirounga leonina
AACTCGATCCCAGGACCCTGGGATCATGACCTGAGCTGAAGGCAGACACTTAACGACTGAGCCACCCAGGTGCCCGCAAATAGTTTTTCATAAACACTTCCATTCTGCATTGTAGAGTGCCTGTGTTCATGTTTAAGGATGACAGAAACTCAGTGGAATCCTTTGGAAGTGGGATGGTTAATCTGCTAGAGGTATGCGATTCCGGGAAGACACCGTGGGTAGGAGACCTACGTGAGACTCCTACAGTGGCTAGAAAGAAGTCACATAGACCGGAATTAGGCTGCTTGAATGGAAGTATTTAACCTAAGCATTTAAGTCTTAGATAGACAAAAGTGCTAAGGAGAGAATTGGGGAGAAACTAATTATCCTAGGTCCCCAGACAAAGACATTATGGAGCCAACAAGACCTACTTCATAGCTTAGGGTTTCAATATTGTCATATGAAAACTGGCACCAGTGATAGCTAGGTAGTTTAGCAGGAAGCTAATGTCCCTCTCCGTTTTCACTGAATTGGCCACTCTATGGGAGCCTTTGTACATCAACACCTGGAAGTGGAGTCTCACTTGACCCCTGTGTCCTTAGCCATTGTCCCCAGAGCATGCCCGCCATGTTAGAGTGTCTGTGTTGGATTCGAAGTACGGGTAATGAGCCTCAACATCTTTGCTTCAGGATGGGCCTTCCTACTAAGAGTCTAAATCCTGAATACAGACTTTTTATTCCATCACAGTGAATTCCCCTCTGTCTGGGGGAAGGTGGTCCTTGGCATCCTTTCCTTTTTCCTACCAGCAGATACCGGTTGAGGCTATCTGAATCCATGAAGCCAGTGAGCCTTTGATACTCTTCTTTGACTGCTCTTGCTCCTTCCAATCTCTTACTTCTGACTCAAAACTAT
This sequence comes from Mirounga leonina, assembly GCF_011800145.1. NCBI lineage: Eukaryota > Metazoa > Chordata > Mammalia > Carnivora > Phocidae > Mirounga > Mirounga leonina. Next base: position 14,086,613 of record NW_023270451.1, read on the forward strand.
TTGTATTTACTTTATAATGGATATTGGAGCAGTGCAGGTTACCTAAAATGTCCCGTTACATTTTTTCATGGGACAATGAACATCAGTTTAATTACATTTCTATGAGTAAGAGTGATAATTCTACAATTCTTCCAAAATAAACATCAGCTAAGAGTGACTTGGTTTTAAATATAGAAGAAGGATTCCTGGGATGCCTGGGTGGCTCAGTTAAGCATCCACCTTCAGCTCAGGTCATGATCCCAGGGTCCTGGGATCGAGTCCCGCATCGGGCTCTCTGCTCAGTGGGGAGCCTGCTTCTCCCTCTCCCTCTGCCTGTTGCTCTGCCTTCTTGTGCTCTCTCTCTCTGTTAAATAAATAAATAAAATCTTAAAAAAAATATGAACAGGGATTTCTAAAAGGGACTGTGCTAGCACAGGAAATAGAAATCTTTCTAGTTATTACAAGCAAAAAAAAAAAAAAGAGAGAGAGAGAGAGAGATTGATAGTAGAGAATTAGGTCCTCCCTTACACCATCATGGAATGATGAGAAGCTGGAGCCACGGGACTGCTCTTCCAATAGTCAATTCATAATTGTGGTCCAGGGCTCAGCAAACTCCTGCGGCTAACATCTAGGCCTCTACAACTATCTCTTGGCAGCAGGCTACCAGACACGGAATGCTGGGTCCATTAGTATAACTGCTACTAAACACTTAACATCTCCAGGGACACTCTTGGAGACAGAAATACCTTACCTCTGTCTTCCAAAACTAACCCTAGTTTATCAGTTGCTAGAAGCAAAGTCACATCCAGAACTTACTTCTAAGAAACTATGGGAAAGTAGATTTTAAGTTTCCCAGCCTCTGTAGTTGCAAAAAAGGATGGGAAAGTAATTTTTTAAAAAGTTTTTTAGCCAGTATAGTCAAGGAGGGCCCTGAGGGCCCTGTGCTGAGTGCTGACTGCCTATGTTCAGTGCAGACAGATAAACTATACAGACACAAAAAAGATCAAGTATAAGAATGGTAAGAAGTGTAAAGGATTATTTTTAATTGAAGGAAACACAACCTGTCTAAAGAACGATACAGATTTTTTTTAAATCATACATTTATATGAAAGCTCCAATTTTTAAGTATATATTGAATGATATTTAAAAAAAATAAATCACTAGATCTGGCTCAAGGGTTTCTGTTTTGCTGCTTATGACTTAGCTAGCTGTGTTTATAATGAGTCATCAGCAACAGATAGAAAAATACTCATTACTAATTTTTATTTTCATCATGAAGAAATTTCATTTGAGGTGTGTTTATTGCTGATGTGGATCTAAATGGAAGCATACGCTTTTCCCCCATCTTGCTCTATTTGGCAGTGTGCGTGATTTTCTCTAAAATTACTCTGGTATTTGGGGGGCTTGCCTTGTCATGAAGTTTAAACAAAAGTTAAATAAACCTTCCTACACCTGATTTTTTTCTCAGTTACAAATTTACATCTCATCGTGTGATCAATGGTATTCGCGTAAAGAGAAATATTTGAACAGTGAGAAAAAGTCAGTGAAGAGGCCCCCAGCGATAGCCTTACAAAATATACTCTGACTCCTGTGAAATGTGTGACCCAACTAACTAATGTGTGCAACAGTATAAATTTGCCATTGCCATTCTGATATCTGAACTGCCTTTGGAGATTGTCAGCCGCTGGCTTGGTGGCTTTGTCATGGATGTGCTGCAGAAACATGATGTGCGTTGTGAATGTAATTAGACCAGTGACCAAAATAGCATGTTTTGAAAGTATATTACATTACAGATTATCTGAACCGTTCCACTCCTCCAAGGATTTTATTAATTGGTTCTGTATGTTTCTTTCTGCACTTTTTAAGACTACATTTTTTGAAATAATGACAAATGTGATATCACTCAATTTCTTTGGAACAGATAAAGCTTTTCAGTCTTGCTGGAGCACCTGCAATTTTTAGTTTTATACTGGGGCTTGGATCTTGAGCCAAATATAGTCTTTTTAACATCATCTCCATACTCACCTCACCTACAAAGATTTGAAACAGATATCAGATATGGGATTTCTTACCAGAAAATGTATGCTGACTTTGCCTTTTCTAAAGTGTGACATTGAATCTGGCCTTCCGTTCACTTAAGGCAATAGAGGTAAGTAAAGACTTAAACAAAGAAAAAAAGTATCATAACTTATTATCAATGATTGCAGGATTATTAAATAGTCAAAAAGAAGAATTCAAAAAGATGCACATTAATTAATCTGTCTTTTCATGCATCTGTTCCTCACTCTATCCTATTGTGGGCAAAGTCTGGGTCCCTTTGTGTGCTAGCACTTTTATATGGCTAAATAACTATATCATTTCATATCTAAATTGGGACATTTTTGAGAATGAAATGGGACTCTTTTTCCTAATTATGCCACAAGAACAGGAGTGAAGTGAATCATTTCCCAGCAAACTGGGATGTAAACATCCATACAAATCACCCATATTAGGTTAATGGAAATGTTTACCTTTCCTTTCAAGAAGACCTAATCATAGGCCTATTTGTAGCTGATATTATAGAGGTAATATCTTGTCTCCTTTTCTTAAATACATTTTCAACTGCCAAAACAAAAATATCACTAGGAAAAACTGACATGCTTTTGTTTGTTATGCTGAAATGTAAATGAGGTCATCAGTTACTACCATGAGAACATTTCTTGAGAGAATATCTAAAGGTTGAGTAAACAAGAGAGACAAAAGGTAGAGAAAGTAGGGGCTGGTAAACCAAAAGCAAACTCTATTATTTCACTGTACTGGGATTTATTGTATCTGAGAACTCCGACAACTAAAATGCAAATGGAAGACACAGGTCATATGAAGGACTAGAAAACAGAATGTAGGTGGACTGAGCCAAATTTATTACCACTGCCAGGAAAACAAATGAAAGTTCACATAATTCTGACGCTGTGTCAAAAAAAATCAGCTTTACATACCTAAGATGGCAGCATGATGCTATTGATTGTATATTTGTAAATAATCCCATTACTGACTGGCAAACTGACCGCTATCATCATGAGTCATAACTCTCAAATGACAACAAAATGGAATATTCTGTTTTGAACAGGTCAAATAAGTTAAAAGCTTAAAGATATTGCAGCACTTAACACTAATATAAAACTGTATACTTTTGTGAGAAACACAGTCATGTTTTCATAGTGCTCAGAGAAGCCAAATGGTAATGTGGTCCATCTGGATTTCTTGAAACTCTACAAGTGTAAACTCCAAGGTATTTTACTGATAGAAAATGGACTGCAGGATGTTGGTTAAAATGTAGTTAAATGTTCACAAAGCCTTTCCAATCCTATATTTATAATACCCAAACATATAGTGACATGCACAGTATTTCTTCTTTTCAGGGAACCTTCTGTTAATGGGTTTCTAAATGATTAGTTACAAAAATAGATCCTATAATTGGTTTATAATTATTCTCTCAAGTATACTATATTTATCAACATTAACATAAACCTCTTATCAAACCAATTACTGCACTTGCTTTCATAACTCTGTTCAATGTAGCAAATGTAATTGAATAGTTGAGAAGAATATTAAGATAAAAATTTCTAGGTGCCTGTTGGGTTCAGTTGGTAGAGCATGCGACTCTTGATCTTGGGTTCTGAGTTCAGGCCCCACATTGGGTGTAAAGATTACTTAAAAAAAAAAAATTTCCTATCTGGAATTGAAAGATGGTATTATAAACAAGCCTGAGAAAACTCAAAGTATAAGTGCTTGTTTCTTTAAAAAAATAGAGTATTTCTACAATCTAACTACAAGATTATATAGAATCTTGTTCTGTTAGAGAATTGTTATCTATACTGTCTACTACTAATTGAAATGTTTAATATATTACAACTATTCTCTTGGGTCTCTCGCTAATTAGATACTATTAATGTCTAGAATAAAATAGACTACCACTAATTTGACAAAAATATCTTAGTAAAGAGTTAAGGAAAATTTTATATCCATATCTATTTATTATATCTATGTAACTATTATTCTGTATAACTACCTATCTTACATGTTAGTCACAAGGAGAAATACTCAGTTCACATAAATTTTTCAAGATTATCCTTAGGATAGGAAGCAATATTGGCTTCTAAATAGTATCCATTTTCATTGGCTCCACTAAAATTTAGATAATATAATAAATTTGTGAAGGATTTTCTGGATCTCTATGTATTTTCCTTTATCTTGGACAAGTGGAGTTGATTTCTACCCTCCTTTATACCCATCTGTTCTCTATGGACATCATTATAAAGGAATGTTCTGTTGTTTTACAGTCAGAACTCCTAATCTAATTAGACTGTAACTCATTGAGGGCAGGAGCTGAATTAATTTTCTCTCCGGACTCTTCCTTAACATCATATAGCACATAATAGATACTCAATAAAGCATGTTTTTAAACTTTAAACTTTTTATTTTGAGTAGCTTGAAATATACACAAAGATTGCAAAGATGGTCGAGGGAGTTCCTGCACAGCTTCTGCTCAGCTTTCCTTAATGTAAACATAATACATACCTTGGTGCTTTGGTCAATACTATCCCACTAACTTTAGTAATACTGTTAAGAATTTTACCAGTTTTTCCACTAATGTCTTTTTTTCTGTTTCAGGGTCTAATCCAAGATTTACCGCGTGGCATTTAGTCCTCATGTCTCTTCAGTCTCCTGAGATCTATGATAGCTTCTCAGTCTTTTCTTGTTTTTTTTTATGACCTTGACAAAGAATTTGCTTAAATGAATGAACGAGTGAATGACTTTATTGAAAACCAAGCAATCTGCCTTGTTATGTGTCTGTAGAGAGTTATATGATGAAAAATATATGTTCTATGATTACATTAAAATTATCTAAATATTTCTGATGTATATTATTATCTAATGAGGTTTCAATATTGATATAAAAACAAATATACTAACCAAAGTAAAAATTTTTCTTCTGATTGTAAATTTCAGGTGTGAAAATTATTTCCAATGATCAATGATCAAGAACTTCTTTAAGGAATAAAAATTAAGATCCAATAAACATAATGCTAGTGAGACAAGAGCAGAACGGATTACAGTTAAAAGCATCTACTCTGGATTCAAAGAGACCTGGATTTTATTAGTGACATGGCCATTTGCTTACTATGTGGACTTAGGTGAGTTTCTTATTAAAACTTAATTTTTGTCTTTAGTTAAATAAAGATAGTAATGTTACTTACCTCAGAGCTCTATTGTGAAGATTAAATGATGTAACTAATGGCCCTTATTAAATTAAAATTAGCCCTTAATTAATATAAATAATAAGCCAAAAGACAGAAAAAGGAAAAGGAGATAAAAAAGGAATGAGCATTCGAGAACATAAAATAAGACATATTAAAACTGAACAAACTAGAAGAGATCAAATTAACAGATAACTAATGGAAAGTTAAGTAGACTTTCTCAAGAGAAAACCCAAGACAATTCATTCACTTGTTCTCTGCTGACATTTTTATTTAATGTTTATCAGAACTGTGTAATTGTAGTCTTCTTCCATAAAGTTTTATAGTTTCTTTATAAATTATCTCAGTAAAGAACTATATTATTAATGTAACACATACTAATGGACACTCACACATATCTTAACAATCTGTTATGACACTGAGGAACTTAATAAGAAATAGGCTTTGCTATAATCTTCAGGCACATTCTTTAGCAAATTTATCCATTGTAGAAAAGTCATACATTTCCATAAATAAGAAGTACACTATGTTAGAGATATTTTATGGAGAAAATTTTTTTCTTCAGAAAATAGAAAGATAATTTTTTAAATCTAAGTTATTCTGACACTGGCATTTTAGATGGCGCTCATATCCATTGTTTTTGGCTATTTCTACAGAGAAAGCAAAATCCCAGATTCATGTATCAATTCTTTTCTCAGACTCTTTCCTACCAGATTTGAAAAAAATCCCAAACAGTGTGATTGATAAGGAGGGCAGCTAAACTGAGGGTAGAAAAAGCAAGCTGAAAGTAGTGATATTCTAGCAGTTTTAAAAAGATTTTATTTATTTATCTGAGAGAGAGAGAGCATAATTTTCTTGTTTTAATTTTAATTTTCTTGTTTTATCTTCATCTAATCTGTGAAGTAAGTCAGGAGAACAACGCTGAGTTTAGTATGTAATAGGAAAACTGAGCACAGATATAATAATAATTTATTAGTTTTATCACCCAGGAATCTCCTGACAAAGATGGTACTAAAATCTGTTCTCATTCCTTAGGCCATATGAAGAAATCTTTTAGCCAAAATGAATCATCTGGGATGGTATAATTTCCCAGTACTTGAACACACACAGGGGTCTCACCAAAAGCCTTTTGCACATCCATAAACAAAACTGATTCTCAGAAACAACAAGGTACATAAATCAGGGAATGAAAGGCCCTTCAAATACCACCATTACCAATAGAATGGGAAATTTAGTCATATCTTCCTTAAGAATTTTATGCAAAAAGCTTAAACTATGGAGTTTTAATTGTGGAGTTTTTTCAATTGCACAAATATTTCAGGTTTCCTTCTATAATCAATTAAGCAATCAGTGTTTCTTAAAACAACAACTAGTGAATACCTGGAAGACTACTAAAAGCCTTACGGCATTCAAAAGAAGCATAGCCATTATCTCTCCCACAAAAGGATCATAATCTACTTGGAGATGTAAGACTAATATATACACAATACTGTTGAACATAAAAAAAAATACACTAACATATCCAATAGTGTATTAATGGGGCTATTAAAATGTCCACAGTAAATCACATAAGAGATCAGAGGGAAGAAAAATCATTGAGAACATAAGCAATCAGGAAAGGATTGTTGTTGGAAATTTGAAATAGCTTGGGTCTTGAAAAGCCACCAAGATTTGAAAAGGCAAGGAGAGAAAAGAGGGTATTCTAAGTTAAAGAAAGAACAATGAAGCATAATGATATGAGCGAAAATTCGGAAATACCAAAGTTTGGGGATAAGTCAAAAGGATCTTAGAATTTTAGAGCTTGAAGGGACTTCAAACATCATACAGCTAGATCTCCTGTTTCTTCATTTTGGGATCCTAAGAGTAAGGAAACAGGGGTGACTTGCCAAAGACGCGCAGCTTGTTAATGATTCAATTGGTACATGAACCTGGGTCTCTTGATTTTCACAGTCCAGTGCTCTTTTAAATAAACAAGTTAAATTTTACCAGTTCACATTTAATTCAATATGAATGGAACAATTAAAATTATAGACTGGAAACAGGAGATTGCCAAAGAGAGGGCTTGAAAAATACATTGTTGTAATTATTGTTAACCTGTGAGAGTTTCGTCATGTTCACTTATCTTCCTATTCCTGGCACGAGATAGCACTTCTGAAATCTAACGTGGCCTCTTGCAATTATTTGGCATGAAATGACCTAAATAGTGCCAGAAATATCATGAGTGAGACTGTACAGCAATGTTTCCACCCCATTTTCAGTGTTAAGATTCAAACACAGTTTGGTTAAATCTTCTGATGATAGTTCCAGACTTGGGAGATGTAATGCACATGTGTTAGACAGGGATCGTGTTGGAATGGCTTATAATTTGATGTTGCACATTTGATTCTTTTTTTTTTTTTACTTTCATGACTGAAATGTGTGTTGGGGTCTAAACTCAAAGTCGGAAAATATTTTATACACTAATACAATTCATAGTAAATAATAGAAAGGCAAATGATTTTTGTGATTAGACACTTCAGGATCCAATTAAAATCAAATAAATAACTGAAATAAGCTAATTAAATATACTAATACAAATTCAGTAGAACTTTATTAGTTCGATGAATATTTTTTTTATTCTTATGTTAATCCCCATACATTACATCATTAGTTTTAGATGTACTGTTCCATGATTCATTGTTTGTGCATAACACCCAGTGCTCCATGCAGAACGTGCCCTCCTCAATACCCATCACCAGGCTAACCCATCCTCCCACCCCCCTCCCCTCTAGAACCCTCAGTTTGTTTTTCAGAGTCCATCGTCTCTCATGGTTCGTCTACCCCTCTGATTTCCCCCGCTTCATTCTTAATTGAGTATTTCCTCTGTGCTATGTAGTTTCTGGGAGATCACAGCAATGAAAACGACAAAAAGGAACAAAAAAGTCCTGTTCTTGTGAAATTTATTGGTTAGTGGAAATTTACATTCTACTTCATCTTCTGCAAGCTAGGTAAAGTGTCAAGTAGTTGGTGTGAAAAAGATGAAACAAAGGTGTTCGTCCATTTATGAATCCATTATTTTAAAAGAGAAGGCAGACATAAATTATAATTATAAAACAGTAAGGTATGATCTCCCATTGGAAAGTGTACTCTGGGGGGGCGCCTGGGTGGCTCAGTCATTAGGCGTCTGCCTTCGGCTCGGGTCATGATCCCAGGGTCCTGGGATCGAGTCCCACATCGGGCTCCCTGCTCAGCGGGGAGCCTGCTTCTCCCTCTCCCTCTCCCCCTGCTTGTGTTCCTTCTCTCGCTATCTCTCTCTGTCAAATAAATAAATAAAATCTTTAAAAAAAAAAAAAAGAAAGAAAAAGAAAAGTGTACTCTGTCAGATCCAGCACAGAGAATAAGTCAGTCACTCCATGGGCAGCAGACAGGAAAGGTTTTGCTAAGAAATGGGCTCTGTGTGCGTTGTATTTAGAAAGAAGAGATGAAGCTTACTGAAATAAAATCAAATATTTTAGCAAATATGTAAAATCTGACAATTTTGAAGTCAAGATGAAGGGCCACGTAAATAACAAGCAAAATTTCTTATGAAATTATACATATTTCTTGGTTCCTATCAAATGAAATGTGAATAATTTTTCCCCTCCTATGTAATCCTAGTAGTCACTGTAATGGGATCTTTTATAAAAGTATTGAATATTGAACAATCAGACTTAATGAATGTAGTTTAAGAATATTTTTGCATTTGCACAGTAAAGCATAGTTCATTAAATAATGTGTTAATGAAGTAGAACTATTACATATTAAAAATTTGAGCCTTTGTTATTGGTTACTGTTCATGAATTCTACCTTAAATTTAAGACATTGAATGAAGGCATTGAAATTTAAGGCATTCCATACTACAATAGCACTAAGTTCAGATGGAATCAGTTCTCCCATTAGTTCATTAATCTTTCTCTAATCACATAACATATTAATTGTACTTTTCACCTAGCCAGATAAAAATTAGTCAAAGAAACACAGTATTAAAAATTTGCTGAATGTAGAAAGGAGTCATATCCTTGTTTACTCTAAAAAGTTGGTTCAAATAATTGGAAATTTCTTTGCACTAAAAATTCAAGCTGATAAGTTATATCAATTTTGGCAGCTAAATATGACTTAAAAGTAATTTTGGAACTTTACAAGCCCACCCAGTATTTTGATTTATTTTCAGTGGAAAGCTTTCTTTTTTCCTACTGAGAGATCCAAGATACCTAAATAAAATTAAAGGTATCCAGTGACTACAAGGATGGGGGGAAATGCCCAAAGAAAGAGAAAAGAAAGAGAATGGATTTTAATATTAACTATTTGTGAAGTCCACTTAAAATTGTGCTGATCCAAAAGATCAAAGTTAAATCTACAGTTCTCTAAAAAGACAGTGGAGTTCAGAGAATAAGTGTAACTATTTAATAGAATAGGAAAGGAAAAAGCTCATCATATTGAGAATAGAAATTTTAAAAATGATTTTGAGATAGTTTATCAGACCTGTGCATGCTTGAAAGTTACGGTTGCAGAAAATATACAAACCTGCAAGACTACCGTGTATGCATGGAAGCAGATGGGTCCACTGACTATCTAAGCAAGTGAGTCTCCATGGATTGCCATTACCACCACACATACTCAGAGTTATGAGTTAGACTGAGAGGAATAGACCGAGAAGGACGTTGAGACCGTCATATTCGAGAACATGTTTTTCAGGTATTTTCTTCCAAGGAACTGTGTGTTACTTTTTTACATGAAGAAACTGGGTAAGGGTGAAAGGAAGATTTCTTTCTTTAAAAAAAAAAAAATTTATTAGAGAGAGAGAGAGAGAGAGAGAGAGATCTTCATGGGGGGGGGGCAGAAGGAGAGGGAGAGAGAGAATCCTTAAGCAGATTCCCTGCTGAGCACGGAGCCGGACTCTGTCCCAGGACCCTGAGGTCATGACTTGAGATCATGACCTGAGCCAAAAGTCGGTCACTTAACCGACTGAGCCACTCCCCCCAACTAAGGGGAGATTTCTGAGGAGAATAATTATGTTTTGTTTTTCCTCTTTAATGAGATTACATGGTTTATCTTAGCTTTTTTTTCTTCAATTTACCTTAGTTTACTATTTCCTTTTCATACAATGCTTAGAATCATTACATGTATTTTACTTGAAATGATTTTTCCCAGAATTGTTAGCCTTCCTTTGAAAAATAGACAAACTAATGTGCAATTCCTTTCGGCTTTCTGTCACTTTCTGTCATGGTGGCTGGGGGCGGGGAGGAGGGGGTGTGTGCTTTAACAGACACACTTGAGTGTGAAGCTCAGTGCTGTGCCTTAACAGTTGCGTAACTTGGCACAAATTAGCCTCCCTCTCCGTCAGTCTTCTCACTTGCCAACTAGATTTTTGTGAGGCTTTCATGAGATAATAATAATTTTCCCTAATAGTTAAATTTTCCCTAATAGCAGTTAAATTCTAAATGTTCCCTAATAGTTTTACTAAAATAAACAGCATAGTTTAGTTGCCCATCTGATACTCTGGTGTGTTGTGTTTTGTTTTTCTTTTCAAGATAGATGCCACTAAAAGTTTAAACAACAGCAAAGTAGAAATCAACAAATATCGAGTCCCTACTGTATGCAATGCTAGGTTCTATATGAGTTACAGAAATGTAGTGTGTACACTCTACCCTAAAAAGTATTATAATCCACTAAGATATGACTCTACAAATGAAAAGCTAAGCTACAGTTTCTGCTGTATGATGTGGATTTTAGTTAGCGGCATACGTTCTTATACCCTGGAAACTTATCCTAGTGATATTATCTGAAGTTCTGTATGGGATATGGTTAGATAAATATGTATGCCCATGAATCTCTTTACCAATAAATAAACCTCCTTGGAGAGAATCCTACAGAAGCCAAACTTATACTTGACATACCAGACCACACGATAGCTACAATCGTGCCTTATACCCTGTACCTCAACACGTATAGGAAGCAGTCTTTGGACAGAGGAGGTTCTTTGGAAGTTATACTAGCTCTCTCGGGTATTATTTTGAACATTCAAAGGAGAGTTTGCTAAACAGCCCCCTAGTGATTACTAAAATTCCTTTCAGTTCTAAAAATTCCATGATTCTATGATTCTGTAATGTAGCCTATAAAAATACTCTCCAAAAAAATCACATGAGCCATTCAGGAAATAATACCACAAGGCCTGTCATGTTTGTGCTTCTGCCTTTTGGATGGACCACTGTTTGTTTTCATAGTTTTCCTCTTTATGGAGCTAAATAGGAGGGGTGGATATCAAAATATTGTCCTTATTATTATCAGTTCTTAGTTTTTGCGAGCTTGGAATTTATTTGCTGGAAAATCATTAGATTTATCCTGACTCTAGTTAGTTTGTGTTGGACCAAGGTTGGTAAGTAAAATAAAATACTGGAAACAAAGCTTCTAAAAGTTTTCCAAACATTATAAACCTTTATTTTCTCTTTTCTTTTTTGAGGCATTCTTATAAACTCTGACTTGACTTGGAGTTTTTTTTTTAACCCAGAGTTTTGAAAATGCAGTAAAGAGAAATTCACTTAAGGGTATCTGATTTCGTGTTTTTATTTTTATTTATTTATTTTTGTTTCAAGTTTTTATTTAAATTCCAGCTAGTTAACATACAGTGTAATATTAACTTCAAGAGTAGAATTTAGTGATTCATCACTTACATACAACACCCAGGGCTCATCACAAGTGCCCTCCTTAATATGATTTCATGTTTTTAAAGTGAGGGTTAGCAAGTAATGAAACTATGGAAGGTTAAACATATCGAACGATGTGACATCAGCTCCAACCTGTAATTTATTACATCTGCAAGAACTAAAAGTGTAGCCAATTATCAAAGATCATTGAACTTTTGGATCAATGGTAAAAATGGCTAAAAAACCCCTACTTAGCCTTTCAGGTATTCCTGATAATTCATAATTATTCATGGAGAAAAAAGGTCGTTCTAAGGGATGTGAAAATTATATACATATGTATTTCTATAATATATGTGGTATATGTTATATATACCATATAGAAATAATGTATATATGTGTATAAATGCATATAATGTATATGCAAAAAACTATAAAATATGTATATATTATATAATATGTTTTCTATTAAAACACACACACACCTATATGTTCTTAATATATACTTCCACGTAAACACTAAATAAAGCTACAGGGTTTTTTTTAGCAAATAATAACACTTCTTAACATGTTTTGAAAATAATTTTATTAATATAAATATTTCACTTTATTTATTTTTAATTTTATTTGTTTCTTTGTCAGATAGAGAGAGAGAGAGAGCACAGGCAGGGAGAGCGGCAGTCAGAGGGAGAAGCAGACTCCCCGCTAAGCAGGGAGCCCGACACTGGGCTCGATCCCAGGACCCTGGGATCATGACCTGAGGCAAAGGCAGATGCTTAACCGACTGAGCCACCCAGGCATCCCTTATTTTTTTATTTAAATTCAATTAGCCAACATATAGTAATACTTAGTTTCAGATGTAGTGTTCAATAATGTATCAGTTGTGTAAAACGCCCAGTGCTCAGCACATCACGGGCCTTCCTTTAAAAAACATAAAGGGGGCGCCTGGGTGGCTCAGTTGGTTAAGCGACTGCCTTCGGCTCAGGTCATGATCCTGGAGTCCCTGGATCGAGTCCTGCATCGGGCTCCCTGCTCAGCAGGGAGCCTGCTTCTCCCTCTGACCCTCCCCCCTCTCATGTGCTCTCTCTCTCATTCTCTCTGTCTCAAATAAATAAATAAAATCTTTAAAAAAAATAAAAAAAAACCATAAAGGAATGGCAAAAGCCATGAGCCTCATATCCTTCTTAACCCTAAAATAGATTCATTATTTTAGAATTGACAAGTTTCTCAAACAAATTTGAAGTATGATCAGCATGAATCACTCTCATATTTCATCTTACCTCAGATATAAAATTGTGAAAATATTATCGGTAATCCACAGAGATGCCACAAACATGTTTATACATTTCTGAGTAATGAAGATTTGAATAGAGTATTAGTGAGTGTATAAATTAGAGAACACATTACCATAAAATGGTAAAAGACTATATGACATATCGCTATGGTAGGGCATTTTGAAGTTTTATAAATTTACCTCTGAAATTTTCACAAGTGTTGCCTTGGAAAAAAGTTATTTTTACATTTTACTAAATATATGGATGTTTATCTGAATTCTTTTGTGAAGAAAAATTGTGACAATTTGAAGAGAAAATCTTAACTATTTGTCAGGAAAAGTGATTGAAAAGCATTAATACTGATCAGGCTCTTTTTTTTTTTTGTCTGTCTTATGTTAAAGTATCATTTCAGATCACATTAGATTAGGACCCTCAAACTGTTATAAGGAACATCATTTTATTGCCTTTTATGGCAAAAGGGTTTAATCTGAGCATCCAGAAGGAATATTTTTCCTTGGCGGGGGGAGGGTAGGAATGTGAAGAAAAGCCCATAGCGACACACCCATCCATCCCTTCCTTTTTATTTACAAACTCGGATCATTTTTGGTGTGTTTCTCCCCAGTGATGTGGCTACCCATGCAGAATATGCCCTTTGGACAGAAAAGTTTTATTCACTGTGCTTGAAATTCCGGGAAGAAAGGTGGGATGTCATTCTTGATCTTCTCAGTTGTCAGTAGTAAATTTGAAAAGTTATCCTGGGCTTTCTATTGAATTATGTATCAAAGTGGTTTTCCTGTCCAGTCCAGCAGGAATCTGCTGAGGAGAGGCCACAACAGAGTCCTGGAAATCAATACAGAGCATTCTGTGTCAGAATTAGTTTCTGTCACCCGAAGATACGTTTCAGCTTGATACTCGTCAAGACAGAGCACAGAGAGGGAAGAGGTGGACAGAGACCTCCTCAGAAGTCTGTTTGCAGACACTTCTTGCTTTTAACCTTGATGTTAACTGGCCATACCTATTCTCATTAACATTCCCTTTGTGCAGTGCTTGCTAAATTGAAAATAGCTGGAATTTAATGAGTAAATTTCCCCACCCCATTAGGGATGACCAGGGTCATTTTTAGAATTTTAATACATATGTTTCTGATTTATTTACAGTTAATTCAGAAGAGAGGTTGCCGTCTCCAAGCAGTTTGGTGTCCAAGAATGCTATTAAAAAAAAAAAATCAAAGGTCATCGATATCCTCTCCTTTCTGTTTAAAATTCCTTTATTGTCTCTACTCTCTTAAATTTCCCCAGTTGTAATTTTAGTAGTGGCAAGGTTTCTTTACTTCTCCAGGGAGAGAATTCCATAATCTAATCATTTTTGTGGTTTCCCTAAAATTTAACTTTAACTTCTCTGTGGTTTCTTCCATATTCAACCAAATATACACATTTTTATTATTATTTTCTTTATACCACTGTAAGTCACTCTTCCTCTGCCCCAGGATACCTAATATTTATACTGTTAGGATGAAGATCAGTAGCAGTTTTTGACATTTTCTCTGCAACGTTTCAAAGAATTCTTTTAGTCATCGGTGAGTGCCTTTAGGCTCAAACGGATGTAATGTTTTCAAGAATCTGGAATGGTTCTCACCTGAAGCTCTGTGAAAGGTCAGGGTGGGGCGGGGGTGACTGAGGGCGGGGTGACCAAGCACAGCGTTAAGGCTACGGCTGTGGATATGATCTCTGAAACATGGACCACGCTGGCACACGCTTTCTTTAGCTCATCCTTCAGTAAACATTTTCTTTTATCCACTCTGATCCATTCCGTTAAGTCTACTGAGTCAGTCGGCGCTAATTCTATACTATAATCCCTTGTTGATGTGTTAATGAAAATAAGTGTTGTGTATTTTTCCTTTTTTTTTAAGATTTTATTTATTTATTTGAGAGAGAGAATGAGAGAGAGCGAGTACATGAGAGGGGGGAGGGTCAGAGGGAGAAGCAGACCCCCCTGCCGAGCAAGGAGCCCGATATGGGACTTGATCCAGGGACTCCAGGATCATGACCTGAGCCGAAGGCAGTCGCTTAACCAACTGAGCCACCCAGGCGCCCCTGTTTTTCCTTTTTAAAGATTTTATTTACCTATGTGTGTGTGTGTGTGAGAGAGAGAGAGAGAGAGCATGAGTGGGGTGAGGGGCAGAGGCAGAGGGAGAAGCAGACTCCCCTGCTGAGCAAGGAGCTGGACCTGGGGCTTGGTCCTAGGATCCTGAAATCATGACCTGAGCTGAAACCAGGAGTGGGAGGCTTAACTGACTGAGCCACCCAGGCACCCCTGTTGTGTATTTTTCTGACAGCATTTGCTGTATGCTGTCATTATATCACCAGCATTTTGTGTGTCTTCTTATAACCCTTGTGGATATGTTGTATTGCCATTTTCAAATTAATACCTCTGCAACAACCAGCTTTGCCCAGCCGTATGGATTTTTATCATTTTTTAGAGTTGACAAAAAGCATCTCTTTTCAGTGGGCGTGTAAAAGCTACTCGTCTTTACCGCTTAATAAATGTGGGAACTGAGATGAGTCATCAAAGACTTGGAAAAGGAAGCATAATGAGTAAGTAGCAGGACTAAAATGAACATCTAAGCCTTCAGATTCATTATTCAACAATCCTCGTCATCATCAATATTTATTAAAGGCCCTTATGTGGCAGATACTGAGCTCTGTGAAACTTTGCATTAACAAAATATTCTTACTACTCTGTTCCAGAGTTCTCACTCTGGTATCTGGTATAATGACATTGACAAGGCAGAAATCCAGTAAATATATATATTTTTTTAAGTTTGAATTTCTCCTATTAGATTTCCACCATTTCTTAGGTACCCCTGTAGCTTTCCTAAGAAGAAAATAACTAGTTACAAGGTTCTTGGGCAGAGTGGATGCACAGTCTTTGGAATTCTGGTTATCTAGTTGTATAAATGGTACGGAGATGTATAAAAGACAGGTGGGCAACAGATTGAGTATCAGCTATGTATTAGTTCTCATGCTTGGTTCTAGCCACAAATGACAATTTGACTACCTTCCAATTTCCTTTCAGGCTTTTTCTACCTCTGTTTTAGCTTTGTTGAAATGTCATTGTTTGTTGTGGCTTTGGGGAGAAACCGTCTTTCCATATATCCCCCATGATTTTGGTCCTAAACCACACTCTAATTATCTACTTGAATTTTTTTGCAAATTCATCTTGGCCCAAGATCCCAAACGTCTTTCCAACCCTAACTGCTCCCACCTCCCTCCCCCGCAGCTTCCCAACCCGTTGTCAGCAAAGCCACTTTCTGGGAGGGTCATATTTATTCAGTCTTTGTCTAGAATGCTCATACTCCTTTTAATATTGAACGATTTTCATTTTCCAGTTGTTTCTTGAATCTCCTGGACCATCTCAGTTCATTTTTTATAGAATCATAGATTTGATAGACAGGAAAAACATTATGTATGTTACAAATAAGGAAAATAAGGACCGAAGAGATTACAGAAGTGTCCAGGTTCACATATTTTGGAAAGTCTTTTTCCTTACTGGTTTTATATTTCTGCCTTATCCCCATCTGCTTTTCCTTGAATTTGATTTTTTTTTTTTTCCTAGCCGCAAGAGATCTTCAGCATTTCAACAGCTTCTGGACTATTATAAAATCAATATCCACAAAGTTGTGTTTGAATCACATGTATATGATTATATGTAATATGAAGAGAAAGGGGTGTATATATTTAGAGAATACTTTTAACTAACAGTTTTTTTTTTAAGATTGGCAATATTTGATATCAGAAAGTACTTTTCTGCTTTTTCTATTTTATTACTTGTTTATTATTTTAAATAATTGGGACTAGAGTTTTTATTTTGGTTTTACAATATGAGACATAATATAAAATCATTGATCCTAATTTAATATGATGTGAAATGTTGTAAATAGGAGATTCATATGGTTTTCCACATCATTTATACATTTTTGTATTAAGACCACTGCTTTCACTAGCCCATTAATCATGTTTTAATGCTGTTGTTTTTAATTCTTAAAAGAGATTTTTGTGTTTCTGCTTATAATATTTCAATTAATTTTCATCTTTATGACAACAAATATAATACATAATTAAGTTAAGTAAAAATTACGGGCGCCTGGGTGGCTCAGTTGGTTAAGCGACTGCCTTCGGCTCAGGTCACGATCCTGGAGTCCTGGGATCGAGTCCCGCATCGGGCTCCCTGCTCAGCGGGGAGTCTGCTTCTCCCTCTGACCCTCTTCCCTCTCATGCTCTATCTCATTCTCTCTCTCAAATAAATAAATAAAATCTTTAAAAAAAAAAAGTAAAAATTACTTCTATATAATAGTCATCATGGGTATTTACTTTGACCAAAATGCTTCTAAGGCTACATACTTCATTGTCCATAAATTATAAGAAAAAATAAGGTCCCCTACTCACAATTGCACTATTGTTATCAGTGTCAGATTTGCACATTTTTTAAAGTAGTGAAATGTTAATTGTCTTGTGTTTTGTTAGGTGCAGTGTTATCACAAGCCACTGGTACTCATGTTTCTCCAAATTTCCTTTCTTCATCGAAACCCTGCTTTTCAGTAGATCATACTCTACCGCTGGGAATGACATGATGGACTGTCTCACTATTACTTTGAAGATGAGGAATCGGAGATCTAGAAATACAAGTTCACGGACTTGGTTAAGGTCATGCTGTTTTCAGGCAGCCAAATTGGAGCTATCCTTCCATGCTGCTTCTGAAATTTCCAAGCAGTTTTAGAGGGATTTTTGTGTTTGTTCTGATGCTCCTGTCAAGATCATCCTCTTGATTTGTGGGGCTTAGGATGTGTTGATAAACAATTTGAGGTTTTTTTTACCTTTTGTCCCTGCTACAACTTCTGATTTTCCATTGTTATTTTTTCATTGCTATTTTTAAAGTGGTGGTGTGGGCGGCAGAATAATGGTTCATAAATGGTGTCTACATCCTGATCCCTGGGACTTGTGACTCTGTTGTGTTATATGGCAAAGGGAAATTAAGTTTCCAGGTGGCAGTAACCTTGCAAATCATTTGACCTTCAACTAGGAGAGTATTTAGGTTATCCAGGTGAGCCCAATGTAATCGGAGGGGTACTTAAATGTGGAAGAGGGAAACAGAAGAGTCAGTGTCAGAGTGATAAAGTGTGAGAGCAGGGTCGTTGTTGCTTACTATAGACATGGAAGAAAGAAGCCATAATCCAAGGAATGTTGGCAGCTTCCAGAGAGAAATTCAGCCCTTGTAACACTTTTAGCCCCGTGAGACCCATTTTGGACTTCTAACCTCCAGAACGGTAAGATAAAACGTTGATTGTTTTAAACCTCTTGGTTTGTGGTAGTTGGTTACAGGAATAATAGGAAAGTGCTGCAGGTGGAAATTCTTCTTAGTTGTTTGAATCTGGTTTATGGAAAATGGCTCACTAGTGAAATATTCTAAGAAGCCTCTTTCCCACTTGGGCTCTTGTTTGTTTTCACAAAAGCTACCCTTTACTTGGTGGATGCACAGTGTATTTGCATTGTAGAGGAAAGGGGGTTCTGGGACGTGCTCTGGCTGTGTTTTGCCAGAACCGGGTAATTTCAGACAGCTGGGATTATTGTCTTCGCAGACCTCAGATAATTGGAGTATGAGAACTATAGCATCATGGAGTTTTTAAGTAAAAACTAGGCTTCGATAAGTTCTCCATGACGTGCTGTCGGCATGATCCCTCTGACTTCCATTCCTTCATTTATGAATTGAATGTAATAATACATCACTGTTGTTCTGCAATTAAACTACATAATCCTTGTGCAATGCCTTGTAGAAAAACTGATCTATAGTAAACATTTGCAAACCACCATATTGTTATACAAATTGCCTTGAAACAGAGAATCCAGTTTATTATGGATGCATATGTTTTCTAAGAAGGGAAAAAAAAAAAAACCTGTGCTATTACAAAGTCAGTTTTTATCCCTGGAGTTACTGATTACCAAAATGATGGGGCAAAACCCATGCTTTAGCCTTTCTTTACCATCCCAAAGATGATCGTTTTTCTTTCTTCATATATTAATAAAAGCAATATAGAGGTGGTAGTGTCCTCTTCATTTTTACTCTATAGTTAAAGTAAATTTGTAGATACATATATATGTTACATATATGTAAATAACTTTTTTTTTCTTTCTGGAAAGACAAACCAAGTCAATCCTGATTTTTAAAAACATGATGGAGTAGAATTAAATACTTCAACATGACATTGCTTTAAGTTCTAATTTTTGGAAGCCAGTCTTTAAATGTCAATAATGACTATGATACAACCAGTTTTCTTACTGCTGTCACTTCAGTAAAATTCTTGCTGGAATGGTTCCCAACCAGTGTCAATATATTATCCAACCTTTATAATAACCAGTGTGTAATAAATAACTTCAGTTTGGCTCATTAGAGCACGGACACGTGTGTCCTAGCACAATTTCCATTAAGGGAAAAAAAAGAGCTGGTTTTGGCAGATGTCTGATCACTCCATGGTTTTCTCTCTTCTAATCCTGTTCTCCAGTGGGACATCAGCCTGTCGAATCCTCAAACAACTCCTGTGTTACAGACACTCTGCAACTCAAGCAATACTGCATTCCACTTAAGATAATGGCATTACTTCTTAGAAAAAAGGGTTCACTCACTTTTCTGCTCATCCAAAATCCATAGTAGCCGATAACTTTCATCCAAATCATTTGACACTCTGGGGAATTTCCATGTCACTATTCACTTGTTATTTCTTTGACAGCCTTACAAGTTGACTGTACCTTTAAAATTGCCAACTATCTTCTGAAGTTTTCTGGAACTCCAATTAGAATTCTTATTTAAAATGACAAAAATGTTGCTCCTAGTTTTTGCACTTCTGAGACTGCTTATTTTTCAGTATCCAGGAGGTTGTGGAGATTGAATGAAACCCCAGATGAGAAAGGGAATGTGTAACCTGTAAAACCATAATTATTAGTAGAAGCAGTGTTGTATCTTTGACATGTTTGAATAAGCGTAGAGATTATATATATGAAGCAGAGCCTCACAAAGCGTGGAAAGTAAAGGTCATGGTTGGGGCAAGAAATCAAACTATTTTTAATCATGGTGATTCCATTATGGTAAATCAATATTACATATTATTTTCCTCATCTTTGTTGTAATTTTTATTAGGATTCTGATAAAACCACACACATTTGTTAAGCCGCTGTGTTTGGGGTTTTTTTTTTTTTTACTTCTTTTTTCCTTTTGCTTTTTTTTAACTAGCTGTCATACATGGTGAGGTGTATGAAAGAGTAAGAATATGAAAGGGAGAAATAATGTGTGATGAGATGAGCCAGTTCCTGGCCCTTGCTGCTGGCTGCCCCTGTCCCATTTGCCAAGTGATTTGGGAGAGGAAAAAGTGTTCCTAAGTGTTGGAAATAAGCATTCAGAGGTACGTAGGGAGATATTAATCTAGATTAAGCCTAGTCATGCTCTCTAAACTCTAAATCTTTTTATTCAGTTCAATAACCATCTGTTAACCTGGTGAAGGACACAGGACTAGGCAAAGCTGCCTTCCTGATTATCAAGAACCTTTCCCTCCAGAGAAGGGAAATTAGGTTCCTGCACAGTTGGGTTATTGCAACTCAGACTCCATGTCCGACTCCTGGCAGGAATAGGGTAGTACAAACTGAGTCTTACTTTATTTACCAGAAAATCAAAGACTTTTTTGAAGACACTTCACAGATTTCCAGTTATGCCTCAGTGATTGGAAATTTGTCATGTGCCGACCTCTAATAGCAAAGAAGAAGAACGCTAATATTCAGTAGAGCTCACTATTCTCCAGGACAAAAATTTGTAGTTTGTTAATAAGAATGAGGGAATGAATATCGCTAGGACAAACAGTCCATGCTGTATGTCCCAAGAAAGTACTTGGTTACTACTTATACCCCATAAGGAATTTAAATGAGCATTTTCGTAAAGACTCAGAAAAATAGATAAAAAGATTTCATTTATTCTAAATGAAACCAACTTACAGAGATTACTTATTAGATACTATATATTAGTGGATGTTGTGGTAAAGACGAGAGTTTAAATAAAACTGCTTCAATATTTCTATTGTTTTTCCACAAACTGTCAGAAAATTAAATGTAACTTGTTTTGTTCATACTAAAATTTAGGGTATGAGAAAGAAACCTCAAGTCTTTCCTTAGTACTTACTGCTTTTGGGGGGGAAAGGGGAATATTCTTCAGTAAATTTCTGTTCCTTCCTAAAATCTCTTTTCTGGACTTAGAATAAACAGTGGTGCACATATGTGCCCATTTATGTCCGTACTAAAAATAACAATGGCACTTAGCCATTGTGTTTGTTGCTTAGCAGAACCTTGTACATTTCAGGTAATTTCTGAAAGTACAAGCTCCTACATGTAGAGTTGAAGAGTCAGTAATTATGTTATTGTATGCCTACAAATGTACAATATGTTCAAAACGTATAAAGTGATGACCAGATAAGAACATAAGGTTCAGATATTTATTTGTACTAAAACTGGCTATAAAGATTTAAAATACTGCAACAAATGAATACCAGTAACTTTCAGAGAAAGAACTTTTATCACATTAAAGAACATCTTGACAGCAACAAGTGGTGTAGTGGAAATGGGATAGTGTCAAACTATGCATATTCTGAGCAGCTGCTTATGTCAGGCCCCTAATACTAGCCCTGTCTTGCACTTTAGAAAACTTAGGCACAGATAATACAATGTATCAATAGTAATTGGTTCACTGAGTACTAAGTATGCTATTAAAGGTATTCAATTTTTAAGTCCAAGAAATCTTTATGTGAATCTTGCTCTCCTTTCAGTCTGTATCTCTGAAGTGAAAATACACCACTTTTATCGCAGATAAATCATAAGGTGTGCACGGCATACACTGTAGACCAGCCTTGGATCTGTTATTTTCCATCAAGCTGCTCAATAAATACTACTTGTTTTATTTATATTAAACTTTTAACTACATAAATGAAATAAAGAATCGCTATACTCTAAACTCCGTCCAGAGAAAGCCAATGATAAATAATTTATGGAAAAATTAGTAGAATGATGGGCACTGAAATCTTTGGATGTTTCTGGTTTAGGTAATACTCATCAAAAGTCCAAAAAAGTCTAGAGAAAAATCAATGATTCGGAAACAATATTTTTGGAAAGCATGATTTAGAACCAATACCAGAAAAGTCTCCAGAAGTGGGCTTCTCAAATTAAATGAAAATCAATTAATCTGTTTTCTTCTGCTGAGAATAAAATGATGCTGATAGTCCATGAGTAAAACAAAGCTCAAATAATTTATATGGAGTTTGATTAAAAAAAGATAAAAGCTGGGGGTGCCTGGGTGGCTTAGTTAGTTGACCTATGGACTCTTGGTTTTGGCTCAGGTCGTGGACTCATGGGTTGTGGGAATTGGCCCCGTGTAGGGCTCTGTGCTCAACCGAGAGTCAGCTTGAAGTTTCTCTCTGTCTCTGTCTCTCTCTCTCTCTGTATGTGTGCATCTTGCTTTCTCAAATAAATCAATAAATCTTAAAAAAATAAAATAAAAGCTATATTGTGAGAGAAGCAGATTAAGGAATACTAAATCTAACAGAATCCCAAAATAAAGTTACCATATCAAAGTCCAGTGTTGGGAACATAAATCATCTTAGTGGTTTTCTCATAGATTACAAATCAAAGGAATTAATCATGTACAAAATTTGTGGGGTGCTGGAGACATGTGCTCTATAAAGGATCTCAGGCCAATACAGAATTGACACATCGGAAGAGCAACTACCTCTCAAGCCACCAATGAAGAGTTGAGATCAAAGCAGTGCATCAGTATCTGCACTTGAGGAATCTGGAAGCCCCTACTAACTCATCGATTACTGCTCATATAACTGCCTCTTGCTACTCAGAATGCTGCAATGTAAATATTGAAATGATGCAAAACACAACTTTGTTTCCTACTTCCATGATCTTTCTTACCAGTGCAGAAAGGTGACTCTTGCTCTCATTTTTCTTTAAAAAATCTTACACATTAATATAATTGATAGAAACAAGTCTACATCCAGAAGCCTAGGGGCACAGAAGTCTTGGAAATATAATACAATGCCCAATCTCTCCAGTTAGGAGAGTGAAATGAGAAAAACAATCCAGAATACCCACCAGGGATAACTATTTAAGATGGAGATTGATTTTTCATTATCAGGTCACTTAACATAATGGTAAGAAAGGTCTATATGTCTTTGTGTTCGTGGTTCGTGTAATTTGTATTCACCAATATTTTCAAACTTCGTGAAGAATGAAAAGAACAACTTAAAAATGATTTTGCTTTCTTGGCCCAAACCTTAAAAAACTTAATTTTTAACAGATCCAGTAAAAGTAAGACTAACAATGAAAGTATATGGGAAATTACAGAAAGAGGCAAACATCACCGATTACATATGGATATATGGTTCTTTTTTTTTTTTTTAAGGTTTTATTTATTTGCCAGAGAGAGACACACACAGGGAGAGAGGGAACACAAGCAGGGGGAGTGGGAGAGGGAGAGGCAGGCTTCCCGCTGAGCAGGGAGCCCAATGCGGAGCTCGATCCCAGGACCCTGGGATCATGACCTGAGCCAAAGGCAGACCCTTAACGACTAAGCTACCCAGGTGCCCTTGGATATATGGTTCTATTATTCAATGCTGTACTCAAATTTTTTATTGTAAATTTGAACTAGAGTAAGAATACTTTGGAAGAAAGACTAAAAATAACTTTATTATAAAGTCCAATAGTTAGGATATTTTTAAAAGTTAAAAAAAATAAAATGACACAGTAAAGAAGAGAAGAATAAAATATTCAAACCCATGGTTTAAAGATGCTGACAATATCCTTTCAAGGACTGATCTTCTAAACATTTATTCCATGAGGCCAGTTCCCACAAACCAGTATGATGAAAGTCAAGCTTCAGGTTTTCCTAATAACAGTGAGGCAGGAAGGAGGTAACCATTTGAGCAAACTTTATTTTTGTCCAACCAATGGCTCTAGTGTGATAAAACTCTCTATGTTAACTAATCTTACATGCCCTACATGTTAACTACTTTTTACAGTGTAATTAATACTAACGTTATATAACCTCCTTAATTCTCTAAGGGAGAAAGCTATAAGAGTATGAAGTCCAAATCCTATCCATTATATGAAACCAATTTTTTTTTTTTACGTGATTTTCTTTGTTTAACCTAAAATGTCAACCATCCAAATGAATGAAGTTTCAAAGAAAACTGTGCTCAGTTACAAAACTTAATTAGCGGCTTCTTTGGGGCATGTAGTGTTTGTCTTAATCTCAAATTGGACTTTGAAATTCTAGGGTTGAATTAGAAAATCTGAATTATAGTACTCTCAGTTGAAATCTCTTATTGGGTTAATGGGAAAAATTGGAATAAATCCTTTAGCCATGTGAAAGGCACCTAAGCCACAGACACAGAATATTGCCAGGAAACTCTCAAAGCAAATAAAGTAGATTACGTGGATATATTTAGAATTTCATGAGAGCAGCAATTCATTGCTAGGGTCAGTCTGATTAGACTGAATGGTTCTAATATTTACGTTCTGGAATTACTACTAAAATCAAATTTTCTATAAATAATACACTTTTAGGGCGCCTGGGTGGCTCAGTTGGTTAAGCGACTGCCTTCGGCTCAGGTCATGATCCTGGAGTCCCGGGATCGAGTCCCGCATCGGGCTCCCTGCTCGGCAGGGAGTCTGCTTCTCCCTCTGACCCTCCCCCTCTCATGTGCTCTCTCTCTCCTCTCCTCCTCTCTCTCAAATAAATAAAATCTTTAAAAAAAAAAAATACACTTTTATTTGAAGGGTTATAGCCTCAAATCTGGAAAATAATATAAAATGACACATCTAGCCATATAGTAAGCTCCTTTGATATTGGGGGAAAAAAACTGTCAAAATTATTCCTTTTGAAATGTTTGCATTTATAGTAACTGTAATATTTAATATTAAAATAACTCTTTTTTCTGTTAATTGTTTTAAATAAAAGTGTGGGTCTCTGTCATTTTATACATTGGCCTTAGATGAGAAGAAAGAAGCAGAAGTTCATCAGGGCCATCAAGAAGATACTGGCATTGGGTGCCTGGATGGCTAAATCAGTTAAGCATCCGACTCTTGATTTAGGATCAGGTCATGATCTCAGGGTTGTGAGATTGAGCCCTGCATAGGGCTCTGTGCACAGCGTGGAACCTGCTAAAGATTCTCCCTCTCTCTCTGCCCCTACCCCCTCCTTCTCAAAAAAAAATTTAAGAAGATACTGGTGTTGCAAAACGGTTGAAAGCCACTTCAAGAAAATATTTGCTCGGGAGTTCAGGAAAAAGGGTTGAAAATGGGGTGACAGAAAGAATCAAAGGCAGAACTGATACACTTAGAGGATTTTTTTCTAATTAAGTTTCCTTAGAGTGAGAAGGAGACTTCGTTTATATATCCATCAGTGTTTTAAATCACTAATAAATTGAGTTTAGCACATAAAAATAATGAAATTATAGTAGATGAAGTTGTAGAGAGAAGTTATTACCAGTATATACTTTGAAAATAATCAAATCAGTGCCTGAGCTTAGGGAAATATGATATTTATGTTTCTATATTACTTTTACCAAAACCTGAGTAGGTTCTAAAATAGTCATAAAGGAATGCAAAAAAATCCTAAAAACTAAAACCGTTCTAAAAAACACCAAAATTTAATATTTTAATTTTCCTCTCCTCCCCCGTGATATATCAATACTTGTGTTTTGATAAAAACACACTGGACTGGGAGTCCTAATACAATTACCAAATTCTCTCCTCTTCACTAATAAACTCTATGATCTTTACCCAGTGTTTCAGCCTTTCTGGAATGTATCTAATAAAATGGGAAAAGATAATTCCAGATACCCCTGGAGAACTTAGAGTCTTTCCCTTACATAATGTGGAGCATTAAGATGGTGAAAACACAAGGTGGAGGGAAAGCCAAGTGAATGGGTACAAGACAATTAGGTTTTGAAAGGGTAGACATAGGACATGAAACTGGGGATGGTAGCAGAATAAAGGAGCGCTGCAGGAACGTGAATGAGTGGGAATTGCCAAGAGTTTAGGATGGGGGGTAACAAAGACCTAGATGAGGAGTGAAAATGAAAAGTAAGAAGGAAGTGGAACAGAAGTCTGAAGTAGATATTTGAAATGCATATCCTAAGGTAAAGCTATTTTCAGTGACCCAGGTGCACGCTGCTGTTAAGGTTGTTTCTGGAACCATCTAAACTGAGATTGTTACGTTAGATTGTTTTTCAATTGGAAAAGAGACTGGACTTAGTGTTGGGGTGCTTTGTAATCTAGCAAGCCTAAGAAAACTTTTGATTCTCTAAACCTGATTAAATAGCCCCCATTAACAGAACCCAGAAACATCTATATGTCCACAGAGATTTATCTAAGTTTGTTAGGATCATCTACAGTTATCAAAGAGTTTTGTTCATTTCAAGAACTCAAATTATTAAATAATAGAGCTCTTTTATTACTGTATGTAGACAGAACATCAGTGCATGCAAAGTTGATAATGAAAAACAATTTTTTTTAAAGTATGTTACAAACATTTTTATTATGGAAGGATAACAGGTCACCATCTCAATGATTTGGATCAGGCTTGAACGGTTCATTGCTTTCCTTTTACTACCTGTCACTTAGGGACTCGAGGTTGACCTTTTCCCATGTAGCATTAATAATGAAAAGTATCTTAAGTTTCCCTTCTCAAGGTGCTTTATGTTCTTTCTTTGATGACAATATTCCAGTGGACCTCTAATTATAGTTTATTCTACCTGTGATATTTTAAAATGTATATATCCTTATTTTTTTATGATGTAACTTGTCAAGGGTCTCTTGTTCTGAAGAGGCCTTGGCCAAGAAGATATATTCTTGCCTCATGCCTCATGTACAAGCTATTCCCATCAAGGTTGGCTCAGAGAGAGGGAAAGGGTCCTTGTTTTCCCTAAGAAAATGAAAATAGATCCACGTCAGTAGATGGCTTTAACACTACTATTACATTTATTTATATACATTGTAACATATATAAACTTACAAAAGAAAATAAAACTTTAATTAATTGTCAAACAGAGTTCTAGAGGGGAGGGGGGTGGGAGGATGGGTTAGCCTGGTGGTGGGTATTGAGGAGGGCACATTCTGCATGGAGCACTGGGTGTTATGCACAAACAATGAATCATGGAAAACTTCATCTAAAACTAATGATGCACTGTATGGGGATTAACATAAGAATAAAAAAAAATTTAAAAAAATGTCAGTACAATTTTAATAATCTTTACTAAAACTTGAAAAAACTGGAAAAAAATATTTTAAGAGAGCAGTATTCTTTTTCTTTTCTATTCAATGAAAGGAAAACACTCCAGTCAAGTCCATTTCTTTATTCCCATTTTGCAAGTATTACAGTTAATTGAAATGCTAATTATAAAGGACAGAAAATTGCTATTCTAGAGAGAAAGGGAATATCATGAGGTTTCTAAGACAGGATCATTTTCATATTTCTGAATGTGAAAATAACGTTTTCACTTACTAAAAGCTAGAATTTGTTTTCTTGGGTTTTATTATTGCTAATGAGTATGAATGACTTTATTTAAATCTAGTATTTACTTGAATTATTCAATGAAACTTTTCCTTCAGAACCACAAACCTTTGTTGAAACACAAAATGGATCAGAAGACTGTGTGGTTTCTGTAAAAAGATAATGAGAGCAGAAATTTTCAAATGTTGGGGTGAAGACCACACAATGTTACAAAAGCAGTTTAGAGAACTGACAAATTTAATACTTTGTTAAGGAAACATCAGAAAAGGGGAATCCACACAATCCCATCCTAGCTACGATCATTAGAATTTCATAAGAGAAAATCCTATTGTCTCTCTTCCTATAATTTTACAGTCCTGGTATTCAAACTGTTTGAGAGAGTAAACGATTGAAAGACATGAAGAGGATTTATTCTTTTACTGTTTTCACTTCCTTATCATCAATATTCTATCTTCACTCAGAACGTGGATTGTACTTTTTATTGGAATTTTAAGAGAAGTTTAAGGGTTAGGGACTGTGGGCTCTGCCTGCCCATTATCTTAGTTTTTTTTTTTTTAATTTGAATTTTTATTATTTTTTCCTCTATTTTTTTATTTTCTTATGTAATTTATAGAAACATGATGACATCAAAATGTATATGAGTATTCTAGATGTACGTATATTTGTATCAAGAATAAGTAAATGCTTGTGCTTAGCTCCTTTTTTTCCAAACTAGAATATTACTACTAAAACAATGTCCTTATTTCCCCTTCCTATTACATTCTCCTTTGTCCCCATGAGTAATTAATACTCTTCCAAGATTTGTTTGTATCATTTGCTGTTTTCTTAAAATAATTTTACCACACCAAAGTAATAGGATTTTGTCTCTGAACTTCCTTTAAATGCTTTCAGCTCTATAGTTTTATATGCTGTTGTATATGCTAAATGTTGTTTTTTTATCCAACATTCTATTTCTGAGATTCATCTATGATGTTGAGCTGTTGTGTATCCCTAGGCAGAACCTTTGTGCTGCTGCTATTAAGCAACTACTTTTCTTGAAGTGACACCCCTGCTCTACATACGGGATGCTTCGTAATGATGGTAGACTTCAATCTTCTCAGCTTGCCTCTCCTAAATGTGAGCTGGTGCTAGGGTGTTTGGGGCACTCTGCCATATCTGGGGTAGGGCTTCCACTATAAAAGAGTTAGGGGCTGAGGGGAGGAAGGAAGCCTCAGACATCCAGCTGCACTTGCCTACAGGAGAACTTCTGCAGTACTCAACTGGATGAGGTGGGAGAGGAATGATAGATGCAGGTGGCTGGAGAGAAACAGTGGTTCATGATTGGTAGTTGGAGAGAGAGGGAGCCTTGCCTTCTTGCTTGCACCTGCCTAGAATAGAACTAGGGTTAGGGTTAGGGTGGGGTGGGGGAAGAAAGGAGGACGTTGTGACTCAAATGTAAGAAACTCATTGTTAACACCCAGATTTAGTAGATTTTCCTGAATACCTATCTGTCCACTTGCTGAAATCCTTTTGAACTCTTTCCAGAGATTCTGAATGGTTGTTTTCACCTATTACAGTTGTTGCACGGAGAAGAGCTACCATGGAGCTCCCCACACTGCCATTCTGGAAACTAGTTTCTCTATATTATTATATTTAACATGACTTGTTGTAGACAGAAGATAATTGTTGCATCTTTTTAAAATTCTGACAATCCCTGTCATTTTATGAGTGTTTAGACATTTCAATTCAATACAGTTATTGATATTTTTAAAAGTAGGTATAGCATTTGTTTGCTTTCTCTCATTCCCTTACTCCGTTCCTCTTTGTCTCCTGAGTTAATTGCACATTTATTACTTTACTTAAATTGATCTCTTTGTTCTTTGTATAGTTTCTCTTTACATAGTTCTTACAATCATTCTCCAAAGGGATTATGATGATAAATTTTCAAATTCTGCTTAGAAACAATATTTTACTACTTGCAGTGGAAATAGAAACTTTAGCACAATATACATTCCTTACCTCTCTCCTTATACTGTACTTGCCATATATTATCCCTACGATAACATTGACATTTCATCAGAGAATGTTAAACTTTTTCATTCAATCATCAAATGTATCTTAAAGATCTCAAGTACATAAAAATTGTCTATCATATTTACCCAGTACTTAACCATTTCTGCTGCTGCTCTTCCTTCATTCCTAATGATCCAAATTTATGTCTGGTGTCTTTCCGGCTGAAAACCTTCTCGTAGTGATTCTTTTAGGGCAGGTCTTCTGGCAACAACTTCTCTTGGTTTCATTTCATTTAAAAGTATTTTATTTCCCCTTCATTCCTAAAGGCTATTTTTGCTAGATATAGAATTCTGAGGTAAAAGTTTTATTCATTCAGCCCTTTAAAATTTTTATTTCACTCTTTCTGTCTTCCCTCACTTCTGAAATAAAACTTGTCAACCTTCAAATCATTATTCTCCAACAACGATAGCAGGTTTTTGTTTGTTTGTTTCCTGACTGCCTTGAAAATGTTTTTTCCTTGTTTCTAAGTTCTAGCACTTTTATTACACTTGATATAAATTTCATGGGGTTTGTTCTATTTGGGGTTGATAAGTTTCTGGGATCTGTAAGTTTATGTCTTTTATAAAATTGGGGAAGTACTCAATATTTACTCAAATTTTTTTTCTGCACTATATTTTTTTCCCTCTCCTTCTAGTGTCGTTTGGTGTTGTTCAATATGTTCCTTAAGCTCTGTATATTTTTTTTCTAATGTGTTTTGTGTCTGTCATTTATATTTATACTAATCTATCTACCGTTTTACTTACTCATTTCTCTGTTATATCCACTCTGCTAGTAAGTACCTCCAGTGAGGTTTTACTTGGGAGGTTGTTGTTTTTAAGTTACAGAATTTCCTTTTGAGCCTTGTCTATATATTCTATTTATTTTCTGAGAATTTCTAGCTTTCCATTGATTTCAAAAGTGATCACTTATTGGAATGCATTTTAACAGCTGCTTTAAAATTTTTGTCAAATAATTCCAACATCTGTATCATGTTACTGACATACATTGATTATTGTATCACATGCCTGTTGATATTTTCCTTGTCTTTTGTGTATGGAAAACTTTCTAAATATATCTTGGACATCTAGAATGTTGTATTATGACTCTCACAGCTTCTAAAACCTGCAGGTAAGGTTTATATTTTGTTTAGCAGACTTGGGTTTAGGCCACTGTTCTAGCTAGCCAACTCTGAATTGTGTTTTCAACATTATTTTTGTTTTGTTTCCAGAGTGTGCTACACACTGCAATAGTCTAGGAACTGGGTGGTTGTCTGTCTCTTAGTTTGGTTCCCAAGATGATATGTCTACTTTTTAGGACAGATCTATGCATGCATGCATACCTTGGCATGTATAGGAGGGTGGATACTCCCAGGAGCTGGTAACAACTTCACAAATCGTCTTTCTCAAGTTCTTCCTTTTATCTGATGTCCATGATATCTGCCAATTCCCTAGAGCCCCCCCCCCCCTTTTTGTTTCTCCAGCTGAAATGCTTGCACTTTATTTACCTTGTACTGCTGCACAGTCCCTGTCACAGTGCTGGCATCCAGCACCAGTTATCAAGTGGACAGAAAGAGAAAAGATCAACAGAAACGTGCCACATGTGCTGGGGCCACAGCTTCCCCAGTCTCCCCCAGAGAGGAAGGTTCACTTTCCTCAGAGTTCTAGATGACCATGGGCTCCTGTTGCCTTGATGTTGCTGACAGGAAACTTCTTGTTCTATCTATAGGCCTGAACTAAAGAGTGATCCTAGAGTAACCTGTACATCTGCCAATGCTACCTTCCACTTAGGCCAAGGGATCCTGGAGGAAAAAACACAGGGTGGCTTGATTATTGATTCAATGTAACCTCTACTTCCTCTTTCCTCCCAGACTTCCTGTTACTATTTACATTTTGGAGTTCACTTACTGTTCGATGCATTCTGTTTAAGAGTTTTAGGTTTGTTGAATGGACTCCAAGTGCAGTATGTTCACTCCATCTTATCAAGAACCAAAATACTATTGATAATGGTTGAAATATAATATCAAATCATAATTTCTTTATAATTTGCTAACCTAATATGATTTAAATGAATGTTTTTGGTAATCATACTGGATAGATATTTTAATAATTTTATTTATTTATTTGGGAGAAAGAGAGCAAGCACAAGTGGTGGGGGAGAGAGAAGGATAAACAGACTCCACACTGAGTATGGAGCCTGACACTAGTCTCAATCTCACGACCCTATCATGACCTGGGCCAAAATCAAAAGTCAGATGCTTAACCAACTGAGACACCCAGGTGCCCCATATATTGGGTATATTAACATGCAATTTTGAAAATCCTGGCAAGTAAGTCATTCTCAAGGTCAGGGTAGATAATGGAATCCTAATGATCTATATCCTTACCCTACTGTAAAGGAATAGTGACTTGACTTTGATGCTTTTTATGTCCATCTAAAGGAAAACTATCACACATTGCATACTTTCACATTATTGACCTTTTCTGAAAATAATAAGTATCCTGTACAGATGTGATTTACACACATGAGCAAAATCAAAGCAGATTAATGTTTGAGAAATATTCCCTTAGAATATATCTTTCAAGGGTTCATTGTCCTGAGTTTTTATAGAGTTGGTCAGCAAATACCTCTCGATACAGTTTCTAGATACCTGCTTGGAATACTTAATTAAAAATAAGTCTTTTTTTGTTTAGATATCATTTGTCAAGTATGGGGATTTAATTACAAATAACAGACTGTAATTTTTGCCCTTCATTTAATAATATTTTTTTTAAAATCTGTTTTGACCTCTAACTGGGATAAGCATAGAAGTACTTGGTATCAGGGTCAACCTTTCCTTCAAAACAATGATGTAAAAATGGTTTTACACCAAATGCAGACTTAACAAAGGCCTATTGTGCCATAACACGGAATATAATAACATATATCTTGAATGTGAACTATTTTTAGAAAAGTATTATCATTTAATATATAAATTATGTGTGAAAAAAAAGTCCTATAATTATCTGACATACAGTGGGCAATTTTAGAAACACACCATTAGATAGGAAAAAATACACATCATCACATTCCTATACCATATTACCTAATGAAATGCAACTCAAGATTTCACTGGATTTAAGTTCAAAATTGGGTATGATAAGTTAGACTGCATTTACAAAGAATTGATGAAAAAGGGACCAAACCAAATTAACTTGGTCCCAAAGTCATTATCCTGGCTATATTTTTAAATGCTCTTGTGTTATATCAACAATGTCGATGACTATAAATTATCCATGAATCCCAGGATACAAAGGGATCGAGCACACACATTTCACACAATCTACAATGCCAAAATACAAGGTAGAAATACTTTCCCAGCTCAAGAAAAGAAAATCCACTTTGATATTCAATATATAATCTCTTTTTGATAGACCTCCTAATAGAAACCTTTTGTACATCAAATAATAAAAGTGGC
Organism: Mirounga leonina; assembly: GCF_011800145.1. Taxonomy (NCBI): domain Eukaryota; kingdom Metazoa; phylum Chordata; class Mammalia; order Carnivora; family Phocidae; genus Mirounga; species Mirounga leonina. The sequence goes on from NW_023270451.1 coordinate 14,119,854, forward strand.
TTGTTTTCATTAGGGGCATTATTTTAAAGTGCTTTGGCAAGCTGCTTGTAATGTGTTTGCATGCACTTAAGGGATCAGCAAAAGAAAGAAAAGCCTTGATGATACAAATCCAGTGCTCCTCCCAATAAGATCACTTTTTTGGGATCTAGCCTACATCCCAAGCTAATGGTCAATTAACTAATATGGAAACTGGCTCCTATCATTGCTGCAACTCAGTCTATAGAGTGTGCAATAATAACCTAGAACAGACTTGTGGTGACCAAGGAAAATCCAAATGCCAAGTCTGAATTATGATAGTTCTGCAAACGAGACATCTCACATTACCACAAACCTTTTATAGATGATTGCTGGAGTGTTTTTAATTATGACTCACATCATTTCATCTTCTTGTGTTATCTTTGCTGAACATCAAGTACATAGTCATATGGGATGTGTATTTATGATTGTTTTGACCATCAGGTTCTTCCCTGGTAGCATAATCTAGGGTTTGGATTTTACTTAAGGATTGTTAGCATGCTTTCTGAATTTTAAGCAATTTAAACAGTATAGTAGATACAGCATTCTGGATTTTGGTTTCTCATTAAAAGGCACGTCTCTTCCTTTGAAATATGTTACATATGTATGTACTTGACACAGGAAAATCTAAGTCAGAATCTAATTTTAAAAGTGTATTTGAGACTGATGTAGTTACATTCAAATTAAATCTGAGACTTAAAGGAGAAACTGTGGAGAGAAATTTGGTCAATGACTTGATAAATTGTAAGCTAGGAGTGTGTGCCTGTGTGCCTAATAAATTATGTACCTAGACAAGAGTGTGATACTTATGGTTGGTTGAGATTATTCCATTCCCAGGAGTTACCATCATGTTCCCAATGAGCTTTGAGGTTTTTATTTTAAAAAAAAAGACCATATGTTTTATTACTGAAATAGCTGCTTCAGGTTCCAAATTTATAATATAAATAAATAAATAAATAAATATATATATATATAATGTGTGTAATATATATATGTATAGCATATATATTGTGCATACACATGCTTTCATGTTAAGAGAAGCATAAATTCTGGTGACAATCAAGTAAATATGCTTAGTATATAGCAATGTAATTGTTCATACTTATTTCAAGGCTGAGTGTTGCATCTGTTTCTAAATAGAATTTCTTTTATTGTTAGCTCACATTTTATGTTATAGATCCAGTCTTTTTTTTTCCCCACCACAGTGCTTCTGTCTTTTGCTCACTTGATCTATTTATCTTTTTCCTAAAGCTTTACAATTTTTTTTTTTTACCACCTTTACTCCATGTTTCCATGGGCTGCTTTTCATACCCTGTTGAACTGATTGGGCATATAAGCATCTGTAAAAGCAGGCTCTTCCATCTCTATTTGAAACCTCAGTGTGCCAAAGTAAGGACTTATGTAATTGTGGTAAAACTGCTGTCCAAACATCAAAATTATAGGTCATCAGAAATAAGTTGCCCAGGATTCTATCCAGATGGGTCTGTGTCAAAATATTTAGATGGAATGTGGTGATAAAATGACTCACATTTTCCTCAAGTTTTGACTTTTTTCAAAATGACTGGTTAAGCCATATATTCTATCAGACTTAAATACATGATATACCCATATGCACATCAACACTTATTACATATTTTCATATTATGATAGTCTAATCACACATATTATGATAGTCTAATCACACAATGCTATTCTAAAATAATTGTTGCTATGAAATCTGTAGTATATTATGTGGTTGCAGATCTATGTACAGTAAACTACTGCATTTGATGATTAACAGCATTAAAATAGGTGGAAACTTACATTATAATTTCTATCAAGTAGTTTTGAAAATAAGAGTTTAATATTGGGTATCATTTTAGATATGTGGTCATGAAGAATCCTGCCTTCTTTAGACATTACTTTGATGTAGTGTCAAGTGCACAGTTAAACTGTAGGAGTTTTTCTAAAGCTCAAGGTTGCACTGTAACAGAAAAAGTAATAAAGTCATGAGGTTGTTACTGCAAAATAATGAAGCTTTATTTACAAACAAAAACCAATAGCTAGCACACTTCACATGCCCCTCACTCTTTTACTTACCGCCGTGAAGTGTAATTAATGGAGTGAGCAGCCTTAGCAATGCTTCAGAATTTCTGATAGTATTAGTGAGACTGCCTGATAGTGTATATATCTTCTTTGAGAAACTGAGTTTGAAAATCATGTGAAGCTATTGTCAGTATCTTTAAGCATAGCTTCATAATAACAAGGAATCACATTGAAGAGAAATACATTTTTTTTTACATTTTTTATTTTATTATGTTATGTTAATCACCATACATTACATCATTAGTTTTTGATGTAGTGTCCCATGATTCATTGTTTGCGTGTAACACCCAGTGCTCCATTCAGTACATGCCCTCTTTAATACCCATCACCAGGCTAACCAGCCCACCCCTCTCCCCTCTAGAACCCTCATTTTGTTTGTCAGAGTCCATAGTCTCTCATGGTTTGTCTTCCCCTCCAATTTACCCCCTTCTATCTTCTTTTTTTTTAATTTTTTAACATATAATGCATTATTTGTTTCAGAGGTACAGGTCTGTGATTCATCAGTCTTACACAATTCACAGCACTCACCACAGCACATACCCTCCCCAATGTCTATCACCCAGCCACCCCATCCCTCCCACCCCCCCTCCACTCCACCAACCCTCAGTTTGTTTCCTGAGATTAAGAGTCCTGCCACTTTACTGAATTCCTGTATGAGTTCTAGCAGTTTTGGGGTGGAGTCTTTGGGGTTTTCCACATAAAGTATCATATCATCTGCAAAGAGTGAGAGTTTGACTTCTTCTTTGCCAATTTGGATGCCTTTGATTTCTTTTTGTTGTCTGATTGCTGTGGCTAGGACTTCCAATACTATGTTGAATAGCAGTGGTGATAGTGGACATCCCTGCCGCGTTCCTGACCTTAGGGGGAAAGCTCTCAGTTTTTCCCCATTGAGAATGATATTCGCTGTAGGTTTTTCATAGATGGCTTTTATGATATTGAGGTATGTACCCTCTATCCCTATACTCTGAAGAGTTTTGATCAAGAAAGGATGCTGTACTTTGTCGAAAGCTTTTTCTGCATCTATTGAGAGGATCATATGGTTCTTGTTCTTTCGTTTGTTAATGTATTGTATCACATTGATTGATTTGCAGATGTTGAACCAACCTTGCAGCCCAGGGATAAATCCCACTTGGTCGTGGTGAATAATCCTTTTAATGTACTGTTGGATCCTATTGGCTAGTATTTTGGTGAGAATTTTTGCACCCATGTTCATCTGGGATATTGGTCTGTAATTCTCCTTTTTGATGGGGTCTTTGTCTGGTTTTGGGATCAAGGTAATGCTGGCCTCATAAAATGAGTTTGGAAGTTTTCCTTCCATTTCTATTTTTTGGAACAGTTTCAGAAGAATAGGTATTAATTCTTCTTTAAATGTTTGGTAGAATTCCCCTGGGAAGCCATCTGGCCCTGGGCTTTTGTTTTTTGGGAGATTTTTGATGACTGCTTCAATTTCCTTCATGGTTATAGGTCTGTTCAGGTTTTCTATTTCATCCTGGTTCAGTTTTGGTAGTTGATACATCTCTAGGAATGCATCCATTTCTTCCAGGTTATCGAATTTGCTGGCATAGAGTTGCTCATAATATGTTCTTGTAATTGTTTGTATTTCTGTGGTGTTGGTTGTGATCTCTCCTCTTTCATTCATGATTTTGTTGATTTGGGTCATTTCTCTTTTCTTTTTGATAAGTCTGGCCAGGGGTTTATCAATCTTGTTAATTCTTTCAAAGAACCAGCTCCTAGTTTTGTTGATCTGTTCTACTGTTCTTTTAGTTTCTATTTCATTGATTTCTGCTCTGATCTTTATTATTTCTCTTCTCCTGCTGGGTTTAGGAGTCTCTTATGGTTTGTCTCCCTCTCTGGTTTCATCTTGTTTCATATTGCCCTCCCTTCCCCTATGATCCTCTGTCTTGTTTCTCAAATTCTTCATATCAGTGAGATTATATGATAACTGTCATTCTCTGATTGACTTATTTCACTTGGCATAATACCCTCTAGTTCCATCCACGTCATTGCAAATGGCAAGACTTCATTTTCTGATGGCTGCATAATATTCCATTGTGTATGTATGTGTATATATATACCCAGCACATCTTCATTATCCATTCATATGTTGATGGACATCTAGGCTCTTTCCATAGTTTGGTTATTGTGAACATTGCTGCTATAAACATCGGGGTGCATGTACCCCTTCAGATCACTACATTTGTATCTTTGGGGTAAATACCCAGTAGTGCAATTACTGGGTTATAGGGTAGCTCTATTTTCAACTTTTTGAGGAACCTCCATATTGTTTTCCAGAGTGGCTGCGCCAACTTGCATTCCCACCAACAGTGTAAGAAGGTTCCCGTTTCTCCGAGGATGGAGAGAAATACCTTTTATATACCAAGTATTAAAAATATAGTTCCTGATCATTTTCTCTATAAAACTAAACCACCTGGATAATTGGAAGCAGATGGTTACACTATTTCCAATATAATAAACAATTTTATTTAACTACTACTTTAGATTGATTTAACAAATCTGTGATTTTATAATTGAGAAGAGCTCAGCTTTGCAGAAGATACTTTCTTTAAGGTTCTGTGCAAATCAGAGATTATTTTAACTTTGGCTAAATGACCATGCATTATATTTTATGTTCCTCAAAGTACGTAACAGAACTTAAATATATAAAACAAAGTAAAAATAGAGTAATACGTTCTTAGGCCAACTTTTTGTTCTTCTTCATGTTTAAGTATGACAAATTTTTCCTCCATGCCAGATGTCCTGGGAATTATCACTCCATGTCCTTTTTACATTTGCATGATTTCCTCACACTCTGATAAAGCAATTGCTAAAAGTGTGGTGTATACATGCACTTATCCAGAAATTGGAAAAAAAACATATTAATAAAAAGAAACCCTCTGTTTAGATTTTGTAGAGACTTTGTTTCAGTATGACTTGTCAATTCCTGGATGCCTATTTTACTTCTTAATCAGAGAAATATGTGTTTATTCAGCACATCTCTCATTTGACCGTTTGGCAGTTAATCTTCATTCTTAAACATTTGGCAGCTTTGGAGAGCTGAAACTTCCACTCTCTTCTAGTGAGAATAGCTACTTATGAACAGAATCAAACTAAATTTCTATCCAGTAAACATAAACAGGGATATTATGATACCATAGATGACATCATTAAACCATATAACTGTCCTAAATTGGAATTTTCTGACCACTAATGAGTGAACTAAGAAAAGATGGAGTGTGCACTGAATTTTTCACAACATTTCATAGGTACATTTCATAGACATGTTTGTGTTGACTTGAAATATGAAAGTCTGGGTGCTGTATCCCATCATGCCATAGCATAAGGGGTGTCAAGATGGGGTTACCATCCTAATCTATGACATTGACTATAAAATCCTTTTTCCCTTCTGGGGAGGTTGAGGGAAATAAAACACAAGGAGAGACAATGAAACATGCTCCACATCACTAAAATCATTGATGTGCCTGAGGATTGAGAGCTACAGAGACTGTGGAAACAGGAATTGGGAAGATCTGGTATTGCTGATAAAAAGGAAATGTAAAAGGACTCCTGTGGTTACTCTAGTCTGAGACATGAATCTTGAATTATGTACCATTCCTTATGCTATGTTATCTTTGATTCTCAAGGCAGGGTAACTGTGGCAGTTAAACTGCAAACTCTGAGGCCAGGCTACTTAATAACTTTGGACTGTGAGCCTAGCATGCAACTTTTCTGTGTTTCTGTTATCATCTGTAAAAATGGGATGAAAAAATATTACCTAATTCCTAAAGGTTGTTTTAGAGATTAAATTAGATAAAGTCTGTAAAACATTTCGAATAGTGTCAGGCAACTAGGAGTCACTACATAACTGATTCTTAATGTTATTACTCACATCTTTGGGAGCTTGTCTTCTCTGTGTTCTAAAAGACATGTTGTATCTACTGAGAGAGACACAGAACAAGAGAGAGACAGAGAGACAGAGGAGAGAGAATGAACACAAAACCTTGGGGAAAACTTTTGATCAACTACTTTGGAATCCATGTTATCATCCTAATAGGTATCAGGATATAATATGTTGGCCTTTTTTATAAAAAAAAAAATCATAAACTTGAAGATGGAGATTTGTTTTACAAATTTTAGTTGGATTCATCAGCAAAATGTGAATTTAGTACTACCATTAGTAATAACAAAATCATGGTTTCTTTAGCAAAAAAAAAAAAAACTGAATATATATCATATATCTAAGGGTTCTGTGTGTGTGTGTGTGTGTGTGTGTGTTTAGAAGTTTTGTGAATTTACTGAATTATATCTTTGTACCTCAAGCTAAGAACCTCTGAATAAGAGACCATCTCATGAGATATTTGATACATAATGAAAAATTGTTTGCTTCAGCCAAGTTCAACTCCTTGACAGAAATAATAACCAATTACAATTTCATTATAAAAAAATGCCCCAAGTATATAGAATAAGTTACATTTAAGATGTTAATTTTAAGATCGCTGATGATGGAGTTATTCTCTGGGTACATTATTCATTCTTTTAATGTTAAACATATAGATCTGGAAAAAAAAGAAGCTACTTAGAATTTACTCATATTCTCTAAAGCCAAGTGCAAGAAATAGCCCTCACACATTGATACATCAGGCAGATGAGCCAGAACACATGTATCTCTAGATGTAACCATTGATCGCATTCCCTGATGCACGCCAAGCTCCAGAGCGCTTCCTTAGTGACCACCATGTTTCCGTAGTGACTTGGTGCATCTGTAAAATGATGAAAGACTGAACTGGGAAGCTGGGACAAGGAGGTATTATTATCTTCTGTCTTCATGATGTAGCCAATAAGTTCAGATTACTTTCACAGAATTGCAGGACTAACTGGACTCACAGGGGCTAACTTTCCTACTAAAATAGTTAACTCCGGTGCTTTCTAATCTCCAGTTATTTCTGAAGAATCACCTTTCCTCAAATTAGAGAAAATCAACATGAGTCTGTGTCAGTAATTGTTTTTCATCCAGTAATTACACTTCTTATCATAATAGTGCAAACTAATGTAGGCCAGGTACACAGCACACGAACAGTACACACTAGTTACTGAAGACTTTGCAGAAATACTGACATGCTGTGTCCCATTTCCATTGAGCCAGAAGACTTCTCTCTTAAATGAAGTCCTGAAACAGGTAGCAGAGCACTTGGCATGTGGTTTGTCTGAGGACAGCAAGCTATATCTTGAGCTCAAATAAAAATAATCCTGAAATTTGATGCTGCTAAAGGGAGAACAGTAGAATGAGGTTACCCAATGGAATTCTATTTTCCAAATATGTAATATTCAATTTACCTCTCTTCTATATGATTTAGTAATCTCATTAGGAGACATTAAAAGGATAATCATTCATGAGAAGCTTTAAAGGAATAATCAGTATATCACAGTGATAATTATCCATAGTGCTGATTATGATTTTTTTCCTAAACAATGAGATCCAAAGACCTGCATGGAATTCAACTTCTTTTCTCTTCATCTATTATTATTTGTCGCATCTGGTAAGTTGCAACGTTTGAGACTGAATTTCAAAAGAATCATAATTGTATCCCTAACGAAGCATGTTTTCATTACATAAGGGAGAGAAGAGAGGAACAAATCCAGTTGAATAATCAGATAGTAGAGAGAGAATCCCACCCCCTTTGCTCGACCTCCATCCTCCGAACCTCTAAGTTCTCAAGGGGCTGAAAAATGCTACCGAAGAAAATTATCTTCTTGTCTCACTATAACCTCAAATGGCAGAGGCAGAGGTGTTGTACCTATGATACATTCCCGAAGTTTCCCAGCAGCCTGATGGTGAATCACACCCAGAACTCACACTGAGACACAGCTTACACATCAAGCAAACATGTTCCGCGCATCACACAGAAAAACCCCTGACTGTGTGTAGGCAGGACGGAAAGCAAACAAATTCTGTTTTCACTCATTTGCACATTACGTTACCATAAGTTTTACCCTTTCCAAATAATATACAGATGGAAAATTAGGCAACAGGCTGCTGTAAATCACTGTTCGCGCTGCGGTGGTGGCAGAAGAAAACAGTTAAGGGTTCACTTTTCTTCCAAGAAAATCTTACTCTGCAAAGCCATCTGAATCACCGCCAAAGGATTACTTCTTATCTGGCTGTAACAAATGCTCTTTCCACCGGTCTTGAAGGTAAAAATACACCCCCTCGTTGAACCAAAAAGTAGCGTCCACGCCAAGGTCAGCTACGTTGCCGAGCTTTGCAACCGGCTCTGCAGCTTGTGTTTTCACGGGGGAAATAGGTGAGCTGACCCGGATGTAGTTCCGGCTTCTACATTTCCTGCCTGAGTGGTTTCGAAATGAGTCTGAGCTTTAAGGTTCGGGTCCTCAGGGCCTCTGTGGTGGCACCCGTTTACTGGACTGGCGAAAAAGACAAGAAGGTGCTCTGTTCACGAGGATGCGCCAAAGACTCTTAAAGGAAGTGAGCGAGGCAGTGTTACAATGCATGACCCCTGGGTCTCGCCACAGGAAGTCCTGCTGAGAGCCTACGTCATTTGTGTTAGAAGGATGAGTGAGGAAAGAGGTGGGGCAAGTCGGATGCCCTGAGCCTACCACCGGCATTGCTGCCACACAGCTCCGCGCGGTAGGCCTCTTCCAGATGGGCCTAGAGTCCCCAGACTCACAAGGGCAGCTTGCTGCCAGCCTGCCACACCAAAATGCGTAGGAATCGTGCTGCAGGGCTTTGTGTGTCCGTGCATATACCAGAGTTCGTTTCTCGCTTTGCATCATTCCCGTCCACTAAATGTAGACACTTTGCAGTATTAAGAAGGCAAGAAGCCTCAGAATTTCAAAAAGGAGCCTTGTAAGGGATGAATCAGATTGGGAAAAGAGTGGAAAAAGGAAAAAAAAAAAATACAAGCTAAGTGAGACTACTCATGTTACCAGTTGGGGAATTAGGAACAGGTATAAAAATGGTGTCAATAATCCAGGAGAACAGTCTATGAAGAGACAGCATCGTTGGCATTTCACATCACAAAAATGGAAAGATAAGGTAATTGTCCCTGAGTGCATTACATCATAAAATTGTGAGCTATGGCACCTCCAACTGGATGATTACTTCTTGAAGGACACAGCTGTTTGGTCCCACTTAGGCTGAAGTGGTAAAGAGGTTGGAAACTTAAGTGCTTTTTTTTTTTTTCCCCCTTTCAGTCTAAAAATGGTTCAGGTTGCACATTTGACTTGGCAGATAAGATAAATGATGTTGATTTTAGATTTACTTTTTGGGAAACAAAAAGAATCCATGCATTCACAAAAAGACTACACCGATTCTTCTGGAATAAAGTTATGAAAAGATTTTTAAGGTGGAAAGATCTTAGAGTTTTAGAAACTCCTATTCAGCAGAGCCAGAGCAATAACTCCTTCTTGTTATCAACCATTTTTTGGAGCAGATTGAAGTTTACTTTCATGTATTTTCAAGCTTCACTGAAAGATATTGTGGGGTTTGGCTAAGGATACAGACAGGAGTTTGCCAATCAGATATTCTTCTTAATGGAGATATCAGGCTTGCTTGCTTGCTTGCTTGCTTTCTAGTAACTTAACCGTAACACATGTATGGAAATGCACAGGCCAAACAACAGAATATTGCCAACACCCATAAGTACCTCTTGTGCCTCCTTCCAATCACTAATACCACCTCGTCCCTCAATATTAACTAAATTTCCAGCACTATAGATGAGTTTCATCTGTTGTGGATTTTATATAAATGTAATTATCATAAGTAATTTTTGTATTTGACTCCTGTTGTGCTACAGTTTGTGGGTGATGTCTATCTATGTCGTTATATTAACAGTAGTTTGTTTTCTTCTTGGATACTGTGCCATTTTATGAATATGCCACGGTTCTTTTGTCCAACTCTACTGTTGATAGATGTTGGGTTATTTCCAGTCAAATTTAGCACAAAAGATGCTGCTATGGATTTCCTTAGGTACAACTTAGGGTAATGAAATGTATTTCTCTTGAATCGATAAAAGGAATGGATATTTTGGTCATGATGATTCTGTATATTCAGCCTTAGTAGATCCTGCCAAACAGTCTTCCAGCATGGATGTAAAATTTACACTCCTACTAGCAGTGTGGGAGAGTTCCAGTTTCCCCATATGCTGTCAGCACTTGGTATCTTCTTTGTTTTAGCCATTTTGATGCTGTGCAGTGAAAGGTGCTTCTTTATTTTTATTGTAAATTTTTTAATTTTTTTCTGGGAGGGAGACCACTGAACAGATGCCCAGAGTGGGGAGGCCAGGAGGGCTGGGGCCAGTTCCTGAAAATGTCACCCTTAGCAGACATGGGCCATGTCGCCAAGGAAGAATGTATGAAGTGGGTACAGAGCTGGGCACTTGTGCAGCAGGGGTGTGTAGTACGGGAAGGAGATGAAATCCATGCAGTTAAGCAGGTAGCTAAGTGAGGCATGCTGAGGTCAGAGGTGCAGGAGGCACCACAAGAAGTAGGTGGGGTTATGGAAGACACTCCCACCTGAATGTTAAGCAAAACGTTAGTGATGCCTCTCAGCTCCTCCTGCTCCTTCATCCAGACACCTTGCACCTGCCATGACTCTGTGTCCTGGAAGGTCTGTCTGTGCTCTAGCAGTCCAGTGAGCACTGCTGCTGAGTCCATGAATATAGGCTCCGTTCTGCATCAATGATGTGGATCTCCCACTCCAGGCTGGAGATGACAATGGCCTGGGCACGAGCTGTTCAACAGCAGCCGATCGGCCAGCTCCCTGTAGAGGTGGTCTCTGAAGGAGAACACACAGGGGTTGCCATAAACCAGGTATAGGGAGCCCAACAGTTCCCACCCCCCAATAGATCTTGGCCTTTTTTTCACTGGTGGGAGAATTTCTCATTGAATTTTCTGAAAGCTTATACCTGTCAGTGAAAACTTTGTGCTTTTTCACCCGGGCAATGACCTCCTTGAAGAGTTGACACCATTTGAGACCTACCATGTGTCACATCACCTTGTCCACGAAGCTGAAGGGACTGTTGGTAAGGAAGGCCACCTGTTTCCCATGGGCCACCAGGCTGCTCAGGGTGGCAAAGATTTCCTCCTCTCTCAGGAGGAACTTCTCCATGTCTCACTGGATCCACTGGTATATGAGACCCTTTATGGCACATCTCAACCAACATGTATCACATCCTTGTAGAGGCTCACTTGGACAAACTCCATGTCATGGGCCAGGTAGTGGCCTGGTGGGCAATGCCATCTCTGGCAACAGGAAGATGTCAGTGAACTGCTGGATGGAGGGACTTTTGCTCTAGAAGCCACCGATCTGCTGCAGTGGAGTATGCTCGGTGCTCCCATATAGATCAGTCACTTCCTGGTCCTGCACAATTAGAGGCCTCTGTAGGTAGTCCCCAGTTGCACATAATGGAAGGTCTCTGTCTTTATCTGGAGGCCCCTATGAATGTCTTGGAGTACGCAGATAGCAAAGTTGGAGTAGTAGTCATCCCTTTGAATCCCCCCTGGGTATTTGTGCTCAGGCAGGATGTCACGGTGTGGCACTGAACATCCCCCATTGTAGAGCATCTATGTACTATGCCAGCATGTAGTCAGAGTCGAAGCTATAGATCTCAGCATCACTCAGGCTCATCTTGTTATTGGTGTAGAGGGCTGCTGGTTTCAGGAGACTGAAGACCTGGGGGGTTAGGAGGGGGCAGGGGGTGCAAAAGGTTATGCATCAGTCTCTGCATGTCCTGGTAATGAACCTACAAGTGTGTGTCAAGCTTGATGCTGCTGGCAGGCACAGAGCATGGCCTGCCCAGACAGAGATCTCTGGACTGAGGAGGCTGCAGCCATGGCTGAAGGCAAGGAGAAGGCAGCTGGAGGCCCCCTATGGCCTCTACACAGCAGATAGTGGTAGCAATTGCCAAAACCCCACACCCAGCATGCCTGCTGAGAGCCAAATGGGCTGCCCCTTGGCTGGGTGGGTAGGCCAGTCCACCTCTCTAGCTGCGAGTGTAACTCTGCATTTAAAGTAAGTGATGTGGGTAAACATCCTTCCTTACATTTATTAACCATTTGGTTATGATCTTTATTGAAGTGGTTTTTCAAGGTGATTTTTCTTTGGACCCTTTTTTTTTTAGATTTATAGAAGTTTATATGAGTTTTCTTTGGTAATATGTACTGCAAATATTTTTCTCCACTTCATGTCTTGCTTTTTTATTTTCTTATTGCTGTATTTTAGTGAAAAGAAATACTCAATTTTTAGTGTAACTCTCATTTATTTTCCTTATGGGTAATCTTTCTGTCTTATTTAGGAAATCATTACTTATGCCTGAAGTCATAAATTTACTCTTCTATCTTCTCCTCAATTAGCTCTATGTTTTTCAATAAGTGATTTTTTCAAGAGAAGAAACAACTTGATAATGATAAAAGGATTATCACTAAAATCTGATAAAATATGCAATTAATTTCCTTCATAAATTTAAAAATTCACTTGATAATCTTTAGTAATGAAGAAATGTTGACAGAAAGTTGCAAATATAGGGGATAATCACTGGGGATAAAATAAATTATTTAATGAAGTATGCTTCTACATTGAGAGTACATTAGGGGAAAATAAGTTGTATACCTTACTGTATTTCTGATTAATCAAAGATTTAAAGATCATCATAAAATACTAGAGGGATTTTATGGTAGACTTTACAATGAAGTATGGATCACTACATCAAAAACTAAGGATGTATTGTATGGTGACTAACATAACAAAATAAAATTTAGAAAAAAAGTAGACTTTATATAATTTTTAAATAGGTGAATAAATCTTACAAATCTGTAATACTTTTCATTCTCACAATGTTTAAAGAAAATCAGGAAATGTATTTGCAAAAAATGATGTACAGAAAAGACTCCTACATTATAAAAGCTCACTAATCAATTTGAAAAACAAAGATCTCCATTTCAACTAAATAGAATGGGGCATATATGTTCAAGGATTACAATATGTACTTCACAGGGAGAAAAAAACAAACAGCCAAAACTACATGAACATCTGGACCACTTGACATACAGTGAAAGACCTTCATACTGATTAAAGGAAATTGTGTGTGTGTGTGTGTGTGCACGTGCGTGCACATGCATGCACAGGCGTGCAGGCCCCTGCATGTGTGTGAAGGCTGAAACTACTAAGAAATGGTTTTCTATACTATGGACAGAAATTTAAACATACTTAGAGTGCCCTTTGTCAATAACTATCAAAATTGAAAACTCACATACCTTTTAACCCAACAGTTCCATCTTCAGTAGTTTATTCTATGATTATACTTCCATGGGAAGTTATAAAAAACAATTTCGAAGGCAGCATTTTTGCAGTAGAAACATATGTACTTAATGGCATAATACATTCATATATTTATTTTTATACCGGGAAATAGACCCAAGACAGTTTAAGTCATTACAGGAAAAAAATTGCAGAACTATGTTTATTTGATTGACTGTGTATCAAAAATACAATTGTTCACAAAACATTTCTGGACACATATACAAGGAACCAGTAACGAGGATATTTTTGGAGGCTGGTGGTGTTTGGAATCTCTTATTTTTCATCTTAAAATCTTATGTGTTTTGGTATTTTTATATAAGCATATATTTTTATAATGAAAAATAAAATGATTCTTTGAATTTTAAAAATTGAATCCTTCTACACTAAATGTGCTTAGTTACTATGCTGTTTTTGTAACTGAGTTGTATAAAAATTACAGTGTTTTCTTTTAAAAAATGTGGAATTGTCAAAGCTAAGCACATGATATCTGATGCCATAGAGCTGGCAAAAAAAGAAAAAGTAGTGAATTAAGAACTAGAAAACAAACAATACGATTTCTGAATCTATTTGGTTTCAATTCCATGCTTTATCATTTACAACTGCCATGTCAATGATGTCACTGATGTTCTCTGTTCATTTTCTTTTTCTATTCAATTTTATTAAGACCATTTTCCTGTATATTGTATTTATCTATAGGATTAAATGGAAGTATAATAAAGCATTTATTTTTATAACCATTCTTATCTGATCTCAACTATCTGTAGGCAATTGTACCAAGAAATAACAGGTCTAAATTCATACCCTGAGTTACATATTCATGAGTTTTTTGATTCTACTCTCTATCTTCAGTAAGACCTGAAATTGTCTTCAAAATTATTCTCACTTAGAAGTGTTTTCTTGGACAAGTTTTCCCAAATCTTCTGACCTTGGAGGCATTTACTGGTCAGCAAGGTTTTCCCTGATCCCAAAGCCCAGAATAGTGCCCGTCTGTCAAGACACCTCTAGTTTGCTGTTACACTACCATAATAGACCAACTACTTAATGGTAATCCCTGGGTGCTTCCAGCCAGTCTTGATAGCATTTTCATTGTTGTTGTTACTTCGATTTTTAGATTTCACATATGCGTGAAATCATAAGGCATTTGTCTTTCTCTGACTTACTTCACTTAGCATAATGCCCCATCCATATTGTTGTAAATGATAGGATTTCCTACATTTTCTTTATGGCTAAATAATATCCGTGTGTGTGTGTGTGTGTGTGTGTGTGTGTGTGTGTGTGTGTTACATTTTCTTAATCCATTCAACCATTCAATGGACACAGGTTGTTTTCCTGTCTTGGCCATTGTAAATAATTCTGCAATGAACATGGAGATGCAGAAATCATTTCACCTTAGTGTTTTTATTTCCTTTGGATAAATATCCAGAAGTAGAATTGTTGGATCATATGGCAGTTCAATTTTGAGGTTTTTGAAGAACCTCATTTCTGTTTTCCCTTGTGGCTGCACCAATTTACATTCCCACCAACAGTGCAAAAAGACTCATTTTTCTCCACATCCTCACCAACAAGTTGATCTTTCTTGTCTTTTTGATAATAGCCATTCCAACACGTGTGAGGTGATACCTCATTGTGGTTTTGATTTTTTTTTTTTCCCCCTGATGATTAGTGAGGTTGAGCATCTCTTCATGTACCCTTTGACCATCTGTATGTCTTCTTTGGGAAAAATGTCTATTCAGATGTTCTTTTTTATTAGATTGTTTCGTTTTTATTCTGTGAGTTCTTTATGTATTTGGATATTCCTTACTGGGTATATAATCTGCAAATATTTTCTCCCATTCGGTAAGTTGACCTTTTATTTTATTGATGGTTTTCTTTGCTGTGCAGAAGGTTTTTAGTTTGATGTCCCACTTTTTAAATTTTTGATTTTGGTATCTTTGCTTTTTGCTGTCAAATCCAAAAAAATCATCTTCAATATTCCCAAGATTACTTTGGCTACTTGGGGGGTGAGGAGTCTTCTTTGGTTCATTACAAATTTTAGTGTTCTTTGTTCTATTTCTATGAAAAATACCATTGGAATTATGATAGGGATTACATTGAATCTATAAGTTGTTTTAGGTAGTATGATCATTTTAACAATAATAATTCTAATCCATGAGCTCAGAATACCTTTCCATTTATTTGTGTCACCTTCAGTTTCTTCAATCAGTGTCTTATAGTTTTCTGTATGTGGGCCTTTTAACTCCTTAGCTAATTGAATCCTAGGTACTTGATTCTTTCTCTTGTAATTGTAAATGAGATTTTTTCCCTCAATTTTGCTTTCTTATAGTTCATCATTGGTCTATAAAAATGCAACTGATTTTTATATATTGATTTTTGTGTCCTGCAACTTCATTAAATTCATTTATTCTAACAGTTTTTTGGTGGAATCTTCATAGAGTTTTCTCCATATAATATCATGTCACCTACAAATAGAGAAAGTTTTATTTCTTCCTTTCTGATTTGGATTTATTTCTTTTTCTGGCCTAATTGCTCTAGCTGAGACTTCCACTACTATGTTAAATAGAAGTGGTGAGAGTGGACATCCTTGTCTTACTTTTTTTTTTTTTTAAGATTTTATTTATTTATTTGACAGAGAGACAGCACAAGCAGAGAGAGTGGCAGGCAGAGGCAGAGGGAGAAGCAGGCTCCCCGCAGAGCAAGGGAAGGCCTGATGTGGGACTTGATCCCAGGACCCCGGGATCATGACCTGAGCTGAAGGCAGTCCTCAACCAACTGAACCACCCAGGCACCCCCTTGTCTTGTTTCTAATCTTAGAAGAAAACCTTGAAGGTTTTCACCATAGAGTATGACATTAGGTATAAGACCAATATGCTCTTTATTATGTTAAGTAGTTCCCTCTATACCTACTTTTTGAGCGTTTTTATCATAAATGGACGTCGAATTTTGTTAAATGATTTTACTGCTTCTATTGAGATGGTCATATGATTTTTTTATTTCATTGTTGTTCATTTTGTTTCATTTTGTTGGTTTTGATCCTTCATTTTGTTAGTGTGATATATCACATGGATTGATTTGGAAATGTTGAACCTTCCTTGCATGCCTGGAATAAATCCCACTTGATCTTTTAGTGTACTGTTGAAATGGATTTACTCATATTTTGTTGAAGATTTTGCATCTATTCATTGGGAACATTGGCCCATAATTTTGTTTTCTTGTGGCATCCTTGTCTGGTTTTCATCTCAGGGTAAAGCTGACCTTGTAAAATAAGTTAAAAAGTGTTTCCTCCTCTTCTGTTTTTCAGTAGAGTTTGAGAAGGAGTGGTATTAATTCTTCTTAAAATGTTTGGTACATTTGACCAGTGAAGCCATCTGGTTCTGGACTTTTGTGTGTTGGGAGGAAAAATAGTAAAAGTTTTTTTTGTGTGTCTTTTTTGTTTTGTTTTGATTTTTAGTTAATTTTCTTCAGAGCACTGAGACACAATTCACTAAAGATTAGCTGGAAAAATATATTTTGTCTTCATGATTTTATCAGTCTTTCTTTTAATACTTTCATTTTCAATAGTGTTTCTGTTTTCTTGAATTATGATATATCCCAGTAGGCTTTGTAGACTGTCCACAAATAAGCTCCTGGAAGAGGCCTATACACACATCTAGACATACAGAATTTTAGCAGTAGAGATTATGATAAGAGAGTCACACATCTTCACTGTCCTCAACTTATATACATACACAAAAGTGTAATATATTTACATTTATACATATAATATTGTTCTGACTTTCCAATGAGTAAAAGAGAAAAATAAACTATTCATGGCTATATGAAAATGCCTCCCCAAAATTCCTAACAGGTTTTGTAACACCCTAGGTTCTCACTTTTCTCATAATAATAGCTGCCCTGTCTGTGTCTCCCAAAGTTCTTTCAAAGTTCAAAGGAAATAGCAAACATAAATGTCATTGTTTACCATAGGGGGAAAACATAAAATACAGAAAAATCATAGCACTGAAATTATGTTCCCACAGTTCATTCTGACAGCCCAAACCAAGATACGCAAATCATTGTTCACTTAGATTGGCTTTACACCTCTATTTAAAACATATTACATCATGACAAAAGGCTGGAGCCTGAGCATTAAGTTTTTAATCAAGAAAGTAGGGATCAAGAGCAAAAATGTATTTTATGCCAGTTTTTCCATTGAGTAGGTGACACTAAATCAATCACGTATTTGGTAGGATCGCTTTTGAGCATATGTTAAGGCATTATTTTGCACTCTTGGTAATTAACTCCTCTGAACCACAGATTGTTTCTCAGTATAGTGAAAAAAAAGAGTTAGTCTGATCCAGAAGTGTGCTGTCGACTAAGTTCTAAACTCTTTGATAAGAAATAGGCAATTGGGAGAACATACACTTAAACAGAGCCAAGTCTATAGGGAACACTTCTATTTAGAAGGCACTGGGAAAATAAGCACACAATATTAATGGCATTCCAAAGATAATATCTTTTACGGAGAACTATATTTTAGAAGTTTACATGACTTCTTACAAAATATGGAAATTCAAGCATCCCACATCTCCAATTCCTGACTTTAATAATATAATAGGAGATAATAATAGAACATCTAACTGCCTACATTTCCTTGGAGAATATAAAAAGAATCTTTGTTTTTCATAGATAATCAATCTGTAAACCACTTACCATACCACTAGGCTAAAGCACACAGACTATTCCATTTGGCAGCTATTTTATTGTATCTTCTTTGATTTTTTTTTTTTTAAGCAGTTTGTAGAGATTGGGTGTAAATTATGACAAACTTTGTATGGATCTATTCTTGCAGGGTTGTGTCATCATTTTGGTTAAATTCTTTGTTATGCCTCCCTCTAAAGTAGTGGTTATCTTTGAAGACTTAAAATTGTACTCTGGCTTCACAAGATATATGTCCTTCTAAACTATCATGTAAATGACTAAAGAAATCCTATTCTGAGATACAGCAGGGTTATTATGCACCACATGGACTATTTCAAAGAATGGCTGATATCATTCTTGAAATAGATTGTTCACAGAGGAAATATGCAGGTTTTATATTAGTGCTTTCTGTTACTGTTTCACCCTGGGACTTAACAAGATCCATGTGTTTAGTGAGATCTCTAAGAAGAAACACGCTCACACTAGTGCACGCCTATAGGGAATGGAGCCTTGTCCAAGATTAATTTATTAAGACAGGAGCACCCACTTGCCACCAATTTAAAGAATCAGGGTGAGTGAAAAGAATAACTGAATGGGAAATTCAGGGTATTTGTCACAGCTAAACAGCATTGACTTGTGGTAAGAATACCTTCCATTTGCAGGGAATCTATTATTTTCAAAATATTTTGTAAATGCTATTTCATTTAATTCCCAACACAAATTTTTGTAGGTAATTAGAGAACGTCCAACAATAATAATCATAAAACAAAAACAACTAGTGGTAGTTGGGAGTTTTTTTGTTTGTTTGTTAGTTTGTTTTTTTTGGTTTGTTTGTTTGTTTGTTTTTGCACCAGTCTCTATTCTATGTGCTTTATAAATAATAATTTATCTATTCTTCACTAATACTCTGTGAGTTAAGTCCTATTTATAGGTCTATTTCACAGCTCAAGAGAATGCAGCAAAGAAAGATCAAATAATTTGTCCAGGGAAACAAAGTCAGGAAATGGTCAAGCCAGGCACTCTGCTGATGTCAGATCAATGACAGTCCAACTAGGCTAGAGTTCTTTAGTTCTTTTGACAAAACAAATTTCTTTCATTGAATGAAGGACATATATCTTGTGAAGCCAGAGACCTTGAGCTGCTAATGAGAGTGAGAATAAACAAACACTATCTTGGCTTAGTTGTGTTTTTTTCATCCCTAGTGATGATCACTTTAATCACATTTATGTGACTGCCCATGAATGTTTGGATAGTCATCCAAAACACTTGACAGAGATTCAAGACTGTACTGTGCTATAGTGTAGAATATTAGAAAGGAGCTGAATAGATGGGGACTACATTTTCCATCATATCCATCTCCAGGCATAGTACTGGTTCTCAAAAATAAAATGTGACCCAAGGTGTTTTGGAAGAAGTTGGGCTTTTTCTCCACCACTTCTTCTCTCCTCTGCCTACTTGAAAGTGATAACCAGGACATTCTTGAAAACCTTTTGAGATTAGAGAGGAAGTGTCAGCCAACCTGGAGTATCCATTTTGATTTTCATGGGTGGTCTGTCATGTCTTAGGATTATTACTTTGGGTATTATTTATTTAACAGGTTATTTAACCTAACTTACACAATGCCTATTGATTTGGTTATAATTTTAAAAACCAAAAAATAAACTCACAAGCCTAAGTTGGAAAAATTATATATTATTACAATTATATATTATTATAAAAATTATATATATTTTATGTGTGTGGCAGTGTGGTGGAAGTGGGTTTGTATTTTCTTAACTTTCTAGGACTTTGGGGCTTTTCCTCATTTTCCCACCATCTCAACCATGCAATTAGAGAGACCTTACAGAGCAAACAAAATCAGTAGATGTTTAAAGTGACTTCTAAAAAAGAAAATGAGAATGATAATTTCAAATTAGTATGTAAAAAGGAAAAAAATCAGGTAGCAAAACAAGTATAAAACGAGCAGAGAAAAACAATTATCCAATAAAAAATTAGACAATAGAAAAAATACTAGAAAAAATTTAGATAATCTCAGGAAGTTTGAATCTCTAGAAAGAAGTTTCATATTTAGCACTATAGCTGACTGGATAGCCAGAGAAAGATTCCCAATAAGGAATACATTAAATGTTTGAGGAAATGTTAACCATGGAGTATTCTTGACAAATGGTAGTAGTGACAATGCTTTAATCTTTTTCAATTCTCATATTTGGAAAAAAAAAAAAGTAAAATTATCTAGCAAAAACAAAAACTCATGGAAAGTATTTACAACATAACTAGGTGGCAAGTTACCCCCGTGAATCCCAAAATACAAGTAGGTTGAATTAAAAAAGAAAAAAAGCAACCAAAAAAACCCACCAAACCTGCATGGCATCCACATATGTGAGGCTAAAAGCAAAGGGAATCTGCAAGGCATCTGACACACCCAAGAGCAGTAGAAGAAATCTGTGGGCCAGCCTGACACCTCCAAGAGCAGTAGAAATTGCTGTGAGTCAACCTGAGAACATTAGCTGCCATGGGGAGGAGGTCTGCCAGGTGAAATTGTGGATGAGTACATGAGATCTACCATAAGCACTAAAGTCTTTAAAAGCTCCGCAAGCTAACTACCCTGAAGAGAAACTGCTGAGAGTGTAATAAAAATTAAGCAAGATAAGAACAGAGAGGAAAGAAGAAAACGTCCAGATAAAAGTAGGTAAAGTTTAAGAGACCCAGGAAATCTCAGAAAACATGCGAGTATTTTTTTTTTCTCACTCAAAAAAATAACAAAATGGAGCACTAAATTCAAAAAGTTTCAGAACCATGTCTCCTTTTAAAAGTTCAGAAAACTATTTTGCACAAAAATAAGCAACAGATAATTATCAAGGTCAAATTCCATACATATGTATTATAAGAACAAAAGATAATATGGTAGAGAATAACATCTCTATGGAAAATAAAAATTTTAGGATAAATTATAAGCCAATTGAAAATGATAGTAGACATAAAATAACAAATGAGAATTAGACTAAACATAATCAAGGTGATATTACTCAGGAAAGAATTAAAAGAAAAAATTAATGACAACATAATTTAAAAAACAAGTAAATAATGTAGAAAATGCTTTTTTTAAAATTTGAACTTTAAAATTTGACTATTTTAAAAAACAAAAAGATAAAGTTTCAATGAAAAGTGATGGTTACTAAAGCCAGGCAAAGAAGATCAAAATACACATGGTATGACTTTCTAAAGAAGAAACCCAAAGCATGGAAAGAAGAAACCCAAAGCATGGAAAAATAACATACACAAAACAAACTATAACTTAAGAAAATTTTCCTGAAGTTAAAATAGTGTAAATTCGTACTAAAGAAGATCCAGAGTGACTAACCCCAAGACATATTTTATTAAAATCATTACACTTGAAAAGATTTTTAAAAGCAAAAGCTCAATTGGGCATCAAGACAAAAACTTAAATTATCATTAGATTTTCAACAGTAAGGTTTTTTTTCTGTACAAAAATAATGGAGTAATATATTAATACATTCAAGAAAATAAAAATAATTTGAGTCAACATAAAATCCACCAAAACTGACTTTCTAGTATAAAGGCATGAACAAATTTGTATCAACATGAAAGAACTCAGGGATTATTTTTTTCTGGAGCCTTCCCGAGAAATCTAGAGAACAGTCTTCAGATAACCAAATGGCTCTAAAGGCATTGACACAGGGAGGTTGGTGAAAGTTAAGCATGTAGCTACTCACAGAATTAAAACTGAGCAAGGCTTAAACATGAAAGAGAACGGCAAACAATGATTGCATGACCAGACATTGTAGATATAATACAACTATTGAAACTGTGAGAAATTGGGACAACACATGCAAAAAGTTAAACTGTTCTCAGAGATTACTTATGTGATGGAAGAATTAATGTCATTTTCCTGGGAATGTTGTGTGTATAATGTGGGATAAATTTAAAATAATGCTAATGGAATATACAAACTCTATTATCTTGTGTGCCCTGGAGAACTTGGATTCTAGTTACAAAAGAAGGGAGATAGGAATGTAATGTAGAAGACCTATAAAAAGTCTGGTAGTCCTAAATTTGAATGGAGGTGGTATCAGTAAGACTTCATGAAGCCTTAGATCTCTTTAAAGTGTCTGTCTAGGGCACCTGGATGGCTCATTTTGTTAAGCATCTGCCTTCAGCTCAGCTCATGATCGGGAGTTCTGGCATGGAGCCCTACGTCAGGTCCCTACTCAGTGGGGAGCCTGATTCTCCCTCTCCCTTTGCCTGCCACTCCCCCCTGCTTGTTCTCTCTCTAAGTCAAATAAAAAAATAAAAATCTTAAAAAAAAAAAAAGCATCTATCATCAACTTAGCTTCTTTACTTAATTCATAGTAAAGGCCTAAGAAGAAGGGCCAACGGAGTATTAATGAGTATTAAGAGTTTTTATTTCCCAGATTGGGGTCTTCATTATTTTTCCTACTATGTGAAATGAGTATCTCTTAGAGAAATGGCTGACTCTAATTCTGGAGCAGAAAATGTCCAAGTTAAGCATGGAACATGGCGTCACACAGGATAGTAACGAAGATATTAAAGATTTTTAGGGTCACAACAAAAGGACCAGGAACTAATTTGAAGTGAATGTTCATGCTAAAAGTAGAAAAATTTGAGTTTGGAAAGTGATAATAATTACAACTGGTAGAAATGAATCATATATGTTGGTGTACATTTTTTTTTTATGGTGTACGTACTCTTAAGTAAATGACATTCAGTTTTTCAAATATTCTTGAAATTTTGTTCATCATTCTAGAGCAATAATATCATGGAATTTGAATCATAACTTTTTGTTGAAATTTATAATACTAAAGGAAAGATAGATATTTTAAGCCTGAAAATGAAATTGAGAAATTCTGTGGGAAGAGATACTAAAATAACTACACGATTGCTGCGAGACTCTCCCAAATGACTACATTTTGGGTGGTAGGTAGCTTTCATCAAGTTTTTTTTAATGCCATCTTTTTGGTGATGTTCCTGATACTCTGCAAAAAGAGTTGATCTTTTCTAACATCTTAGAACACTGTGTTTCTCCTCTGACTTCATATTAAATTCATGTATGTACATAATTTATATGTATTCCTAGGTAATCTGTTGAGAAAATATCCATGACTTCTTAGGTCCATATCCTTGATCACAAAGAAGAAGAAAAACATTTACAAAAGACAAATAATCTAGATTTTGATTATATCAAAAATTTAAATACTTTGAAATTTGATCAGCTTAATTTCATAGGTTTTTAAGGAATAATGTGGAAAGCCAGAGGTGACTAGTAGAGATATGCCCATTCTTTTGAACCAAGAATGAGAAGTGATTTATATCATTGTGTAAATTAAGTAAAACAATTACCAGAAGAACAAAGTGACACAAGCAAACTTACATCAAAAAAAAAAAAAAGTTAATCCTGAATAATTTACTAAACATGGAAGGGTATTGTGAGGCAGGTGTAGAATTAAATCTGGAAAGTTGTACACAAAACAAAGGGGCACAAAATGTGCATGTTGTGACTAAGCAAGGAGTTTTAAAAATGTTTAAAGACACCTTGTGAATTAATGAAAGGGATGAGCTAAAACTACTTTTGGCACCAAGAAGCTTGGACCTTGTTTGCTTCTGATCTGTGCTCTTTGGGAAGAAGCATTTGCCATTTCTCCTTGGATCTCACTCATGGTAGTTAAGCCATAGCATAAAAAGTGTGGGTAGGTAGAAAAGGGCAGGATTAGAGGGCTAACCTTGGTTACACTAATATTCAGAAGTTGGGTGAACATACCCCTTCAGATCCCTACATTTGTATCTTTCGGGTAAATACCCAGTGGTGCAATTGCTGGGTCATATGGTAGCTCTATTTTCAACTTTTTGAGGAACCTCCATACTGTTTTCCAGAGTGACTGCACCAGCTTGCATTCCCACCAACAGTGTAGGAGGGTTCCCCTTTCTCTGCATCCCCGCCAACATCTGTCGTTTCCTGACTTGTTAATTTTAGCCATTCTGACTGGTGTGAGGTGATATCTCATTGAGGTTTTGATTTGGATTTCCCTGATGCTGAGCAATGTTCAGCACTTTTTCATGTGTCTGTTGGCCATTTGAATGTCTTCTTTGGAAAAATGTCTGTTCATGTCTTCTGCCCATTTCTTGATTGGATTCTTTGTTCTTTGGGTGTTGAGTTTGATGAGTTCTTGATAGATTTTGGATACTAGCCCTTTATCTGATACGTCATTTGCAAATATCTTCTCCCATTCTGTCGGTTGTCTTTGGTTTTGTTGACTGTTCCTTCTGCAGTGCAAAAGCTTCTTATCTTGATGAAGTCCCAATAGTTCATTTTTGCCCTTGCTTCCCTTGCCTTTGGCGATGTTTCTAGGAAGAAGTTGCTTCGGCTGAGGTCAAAGAGGTTGCTGCCTGTGTTCTCCTTTAGGATGTTGATGGACTCCTGTCTCACATTGAGGTCTTTCAACAATTTGGAGTCTATTTTTGTGTGTGGTGTAAGGAAACGGTCCAGTTTAACTCTTCTGCACGTGGCTATCCAATTTTCCCAACACCATTTGTTGAAGAGACTGTCTTTTTTCCATTGGACATTCTTTCCTGATTTGTCAAAGATGAGTTGATCATAGAGCTGAAGGTCCATTTCTGGGCTCTCTATTCTGTTCCACTGATCTATGTGTCTGTTTTTGTGCCAGTACCATACTGTCTTGATGATGACATCTTTGTAGTAGAGCTTGAAGTCCCGAATTGTGATGCCACCAGCTTTGCTTTTCTTTTTCAACATTCCTCTGGCTATTTGGGGTCTTTTCAGGTTCCATACAAATTTTAGGATTATTTGTTCATTTCTTTGAAAAAAGTGAATGGTATTTTGATAGGGATTGCATTAAGTGTGTAGATTGCTCTAGGTAGCATTGACATCTTCACAATATTTGTTCCTCCAATCCATGAGCATGGAACGTTTTTCCATTTCTTTGTGTCTTCCTCAATTTCTTTCATGAGTATTTTATAGTTTTCTGAGTACGGATCCTTTGCCTCTTTGGTTAGATTTATTCCTAGGAATCATGATTTGGGGTGCAATTGTAAATGGGATCAACTCCTTAATTTCTTTTTTCTGTCTTGTTGTTTGTGTATAGGAATGCCACTGATTTCTGTGCATTGATTTTATATCCTGTCACTTTACTGAATACCTGTATGAGTTCTAGCAGTTTTGGGGTGGAGTCTTTGGGGTTCTCCACATAAAGTATCATATCATCTGCAAACAGTGAGAGTTTGACTTCTTCTTTGACAATTTGGATGCCTTTGATTTCTTTTTGTTGTCTGATTGCTGTGGCCAGGACTTCTAATACTATGTTGAATAGCAGTGGTGATAGTGGACATCCCTGCCGCGTTCCTGACCTTAGGGGGAAAGCTTTCAGTTTTTCCCCATTGAGAATGATATTTGCTGTGTGTTTTTCATAGGTGGCTTTTATGATATTGAGGTATGTACCCTCTATGCCTATACTCTGAAGAGTTTTGATCAAGAAAGGATGCTGTACTTTGTCCAATGCTTTTCTGCATCTATTGAGAGGATCATATGGTTCTTGTTCTTTCTTTTATTAATGTATTGTATCACATTGATTGATTTGTGGATGTTGAACCAACCTTGCAGCCCAGGGATAAATCCCACGTGGTCATGGTGAATAATCCTTTTAATGTATTGTTGGCGCCTATTGGCTAGTATTTTGGTGAGAATTTTTGCACCCATGTTCATAGAGAATATTGGTCTGTAATTCTCCTTTTTAATGGGGTCTTTGTCTGGTTTTGGGACCAAGGTAATGGTGGCCTCATAAAATGAGTTTGGAAGTTTTCCTTCCATTTCTATTTTTTGGAACAGTTTCAGAAGAATAGGTATTAATTCTTCTTGAGACGTTTGGTAGAATTTCCCTGGGAAGCCATCTGGCCCTGGGCTTTTGTTTATTGGGAGATTTTTGATGACTGCTTCAATTTCCTTAGTGATTATGGGCCTGTTCAGGTTTTCTATTTCTTCCTGGTTCAGTTTTGGTAGTTTATACATCTCTAGAAATCCATCCATTTCTTCCAGGTTATCTCATTTGCTGGCATAGAGTTGCTCATAATATGTTCTTTTTTTTTTTTAAGATTTTATTTATTTATTTGAGAGAGAGAGAGAATGAGAGACAGAGAGCATGAGAGGAGGAGGGTCAGAGGGAGAAGCAGACTCCCTGCCAAGCAGGGAGCCCGATGCGGAACTCGATCCCGGGACTCCAGGATCATGACCTGAGCCGAAGGCAGTCGCTTAACCAACTGAGCCACCCAGGCACCCTCATAATATGTTCTTATAATTGTTTGTATTTCTTTGGTGTTGGTTGTGATCTCTCCTCTTTCATTCATGATTTTGTTGATTTGGGTCATTTTTCTTTTTGATAAGTCTGGCCAGGGGTTTCTCAATCTTGTTAATTCTTTCAAAGAACCAGCTCCTAGTTTTGTTGATCTGTTGTACTGTTCTTTTGGTTTCTATTTCATTGATTTCTGCTCTGATCTTTATTATTTCTTTTCTCCTGCTGGGTTTAGGCTTTATTTGCTGTTCTTTCTCCAGCACCTGTAGGTGTAGGGTTAGGTTGTGTATTTGAGACGTTTCTTCTTTTTATATTGCTGTATAGTTTCCTCTTAGGACTGCCTTTGTTGCATCCCGAAGATTTTGAACAATTGTGTTTTCATTTTCATTTGTTTCCATGAATTTTTTTAAATTCTTCTTTAATTTCCTGGTTGATCCATTCATTCTTCAGTAGGATGCTCTTGAGCTTCCATGTATTTGAGTTCTTTCCAACTTTCCTCTTGTGCTTGAATTCTAGTTCCAAAGCATTGTGGTCTGAAAATATGCAGGGAATGATCCCAGTCTTTTGATACCAGTTGAGACCTGATCTGTGACCTAGGATGTGATCTATTCTGGAGAATGTTCCATGGGCACTAGAGGAGAATGTGTATTCCATTGCATTGGGATGGAATGTTCTGAATATGTCTGTGAAGTCCATTTGATCCAGTGTGTCATTTAAAGTCTTTATTTCCTTGTTGATCTTTTGCTTAGATGATCTGTCCATCTCAGTGAGGGGGGTGTTAAAGTCCCCCACTATTATTGTATTGTTGTCAATGTGTTTCTTTCCTTTTGTTATTAATTGCCTTATATAATTGGCTGCTCCCATGTTAGGGGCATAGATATTTACAATTGTTAGTTCTTCTTGTTGGATAGTCCCTTTAAGTAGGATATAGTGTCCTTCCTTGTCTCTTACTACAGTCTTTGTTTTAAAATCTAATTTGTCTGATATAAGGATTGCCACCCCAGCTTTCTTTTGGTGTCCATTCGCATGGTAAATGGTTTTCCAGCCCCTCACTTTCAATCTGGGGGTGTCTTTGGGTCTAAAATGAGTCTCTTGCAGACAGCATATCGATGGGTCTTGTTTTTTTTATCCAATCTAATACCCTATGTCTTTTGATTGGGGTATTTAGCCCATTTACATTCAGGGTAACTATTGAAAGGTATGAATTTAGTGCCATTGTATTGCCTGTAAGGTGACTGTTACTGTATATTGTCTGTGTTCCTTTCTGGTCTCTGTTACTTTTAGGGTCTCTCTTTGCTTAGAGGACCTCTTTCAATATTTCCTGTAGGGCTGGTTTCATGTTTGCAAATTCCTTTAGTTTTTGTTTGTCCTGGAAGCTTTTTATCTCTCCTTCTATTTTCAGTGACACCTAGCTGGATATAGTATTCTTGGCTGCATATTTTTCTCATTTAGTGCTCTGAATATATCCTACCAGTCCTTTCTGGCCTGCCAGGTATCTGTGGATAGTTCTATTGCCAATCTAATGTTTCTACCATTGTAGGTTACAGATCTCTTCTCCTGAGCTGCTTTCAGGATTTTCTCTTTGTCTCTGAGACTTGTAAATTTTACTATTAGATGTCGGGGTGTTGACCTATTTTTATTGATTTTGAGGGGGGTTCTCTGTGCCTCCTGGATTTTGATGCCTGTTTCCTTCCCCAAATTAGGGAAGTTCTCCACTGTAATTTGCTCCAATGTACCTTCTGCCCCCCTCTCTCTTTCTTCTTCTTCTGGGATCCCAATTATTCTAATATTGTTTCATCTTATGGTATCACTTATCTCTCGAATTCTGCCCTTGTGATCTAGTAGTTGTTTATCTCTCTTTTTCTCAGGTTCTTTATTTTCCATCATTTTGTCTTCTATATCACTAATTCTCTCTTCTGCCTCATTTATCCTAGCAATTAGAGCCTCCGTTTTTTATTGCACCTCATTAATAGCCTTTTTATTTCAACTTGGTTAAATTTTAGTTCTTTTACTTCTCCAGAAAGGGTTTCTCTAATACCCTCCATGCTTTTTTCAAGCCCAGCTCGTATCTTTAAAATCATCGCTCTGAACTCTAGTTCCGACATCTTACTAATGTCTGTATTGATTAGGTCTCTGGCAGTCAGTACTGTCTCTTGTTCTTTTTTTTGAGGTGATTTTTCCGTCTTGTCATTTTGTCCAGAGGAGAATAGATGAATGAGAGAGCAAAATGCTAACAGGGTAACAATGACCCTGGAAAAATATACACTGAACAAATCAGAAGAGACCTGAACCCGGGGGAAAAGAAAGGGAAAGAAAGAAAAAAGGAAAAAAAAGAGAAAAAGATAAAAACAAACAAACAAACAAAAAACAGAATATGATCAAATATGATCAGGCTGGTGTATAGATCAGTGCCGCACACTAGATTTTGGGTGTATTTTGGTCCGTTAGAAGAAAGTACCTCCTAAAATTTTGAAGAAAAACTTATATAGTACAAAAATAAGGGCAAATACAATGAAGGGATGGAATATGACTAAAGATGAAAATTATAAAAGATTTTATAAAAGGAATTGATAAGACAAGAAGTTGGTTGAAAAAAGAAAGAAGAGGATTTAAAAAAAAAAAGTGAGAATGTGATCAGGCAGGAGACTAGAACAAAGCCATACACTAGAGATTTAGGTTATTTTTTGGTCTGTTAGAAGAAACTGTATCTCAAAATTTTAAAGAGAGAACTATATATATATATATATACCAAAAATAAGGTTAACTACTATGAAGGGATAGAATATGACTCCAAAAATGAAAAATAAAAAAGATTTTCAAAAATGGGATTGATGAGATGTTGGTGGAAAAAGGGAAAAAGAAAAATTCAAAAAAAATAGAAAAAGGAAAAAAAGAAAATTAAAAAAATTAACTTTGAAAGACTAAAGAATCGTTATGGATTCTATGTGCATTATTCCCCTAGCGCTGGAGTTCTGCCATTCTCATTGATTGGTAAACTTGGACTTGGCTGGCTGTTCTTGCTGATCTTCTGGGGGAGGCATCTGTTGTTGTGGTTCCCAAATGTCTTTGCCAGAGGCGGAATTGCCCCACCCTTGCCAGGTCTGGCCTCAGTAATCTGCTCAGGTTTTGCTCTCAGGAGCTTTTGTTCCCTGAAAGCTTTCTGTAGAGCTTTGGAGGCTGAGAGTGAAAATTGCGGCCTCCCAGTCTCCTCCCAGAGGAGCTGAGAACTCGGGGCCCCACTCCTCAGTGAGCCCCCAGAGAAAAGTAGTCACTCCCGTCTCCCTGGTCTCTGGCTGCACTCCGTGCTCACCCAGCCTGTGACCGAGCATTTCTATCTCTGGCACCCGACTACATGTGGAGTCTCCAAACCCAGCAGATCCCTGTGGTGCACTCCTGCGCTGCTCCTCCCAGGGGAGGAAGGGGAGTCTCCCTGGATCTGCTGCTTGTTGGGTCCCTGCTGGAGGAGCAGTAGCCTGACTCTGCTGCGGATCATGGTTTATGGCAACCCCGAGCTGAGAGCCTGTGCCTCGGCTCTGTCTCTGCAGCCGGCTTCCCAGCTCCGATACCTGGGAGCTCTGCTGCACTTAGGCACACCCGGTCCTTCTGTGACTCCAAGGGTCCTGAGACCACACTGTCCCAGCAAGGGTCCCACACCCCACTTAGCCACTGGAGTGACGTCCCTCAGCGGAGCAGACTTTTTAAGAGTTCCGATTTTGTGTTCCGGGGCTCTATCACTTGCCAGTAGTGGCCGAGGGAGGCCCCCTCCCCTGCCATCTATCCTCCTGAGTATCGGCTCGGATTCACTTCTCCGCATGTCCTACCTTCCAGAAAGTGGTCGCTTTTCTGTTCAGAGAGTTGTTGCTATTCTTTTCTTTGATCTCCTGTTGAGTTTGTAGGTGTTCAGAATGGTTTGATCCCTATCCAGCTGAATTCCTGGGACCAGACGAAATCCAGGTCTCCTACTCCTCCGCCATCTTGCTCCAGTTATCAGTTATCAGGTTCTCATTTAAGAACCATCCTCAGTGTTATTGTAAAACAACTTTTCATATAGCCCATTGAGGAGGCAGAGTTATGAATGGCTGACAATACATAAGGAGCACATTTCACATCCATAATAGTTTTTAGTTTATACAGTTTTGACTCCTACACTTGTCCCATTTTAATATGTTGTCCTTTGAGGGTGGCAATAAAATAAATAAGCCGTCTATTTTATAGATGAGAAATAGAACATTTAGAAAGCTTAAGGGACTTTTCATAGTTCATGTGTCTGGTTTCTGCAGAGATGAACTCAGTATCAAATCCTATGACTGTGAATCTTTTACATGTAAGTTAAATTTTCTTGCATTTGTGCACTGCTTGTATGTAGTTCAAGAAAAACTCTCCATTCCCCATAGTTCTATGAAGGAAGTGAGTTCTAGACCATTTAAATGGTCGGAAATACAACAGATAGGATTATTTTATAGAGAAGCAATTATCTATTAAAAATAATAGTTATCTCAATATATATATTTTAAATACATCTATTTGTAATTTTTAAATGAAAGAAACTATTAAAATAAGAATAAAAACGGTGAAAGAATAAGCAGGAAGGAATCCTAATTGATGATATAAGTCAATTTTAAATAATAGAGAAAGGGAAAGAAAACATTAAAATTGAAGATTGGAGGAATTTTTTTGAGCAAAGGAATTTCTTATATTTACATCAATATAGGGCCATACTACATAATGTGAATCCATTTTATTCAATAGATCATTTATTAAGACACTTATATCCTGTTGTTTTCTCTAATCAGTTTGTCAAAAGTTAAAATTGGGCATTCAGTCAATTCCTATTTGTAATTAATAATATAGTATATTTGACGAGTAGAGGTTCAATCATTATACCTCAATAAATGAAGCTTAGTTTTTAGAGTTTCTATGGCAGTGAAAGACATCATTATCTCAAGGGAGAGTCAAAATAGGACACATAATGTAAACAGCCTTTGCAGAGGCGGGATCCATTACTTATTAACAATAGGACTCAGATCTAGTTTAATGGTTTGCCATTACAAAAACTAGTCTGTGTTCTGCACATTTAGCCTAATTTCCTAATGATCTTATTCTCTACCATACGTCAGCCACCACTGCCAAGTTCAAAACTTAGACTTTGGCATTCCAATAAATATTAATTCTCTAAAAGTATAGTTTCACTCTCCCAATTTCCTGATTTTCAATAGCAATCTCAATTCAGCATAGAATTAATCAAATTTTATTGTTTCCTACTTTTCTTACATTATCAACTTACTCTTCTACCTAGTTTGGATTTCATCAGCCCTTATTTACAACTTCAACTCTCTTAATCAATCTAACCTAATGATACTTCCTTAGGATAATCTCAATGCTAGTGGAATTCATTTCTCTAGTGCATGGTTTCTCTATATAGCTAAACATGTTTTAGAATCATATCACCATTCTTATTTTAAATACAGGATTATTGTTCTGGTAATATTGGTAGCAGACTACATTTTTAGGCCAATACTGATACCAAAATAGCTTAATATGTGGGATGAGCATATGAAAAACAAAACATTTTCTTAGAAATAGGAATATCTATGAAGATAGCAAGAATTTCAAGGCTAAAAAGTAATTTGAAGAAGTTGCTTTTGCTCTGAAAGTATTTGCCAATCATGATGAAATACTGCTGAAAAACTGAGCTGTGGTTGTGAAGGCTCAAAGAGCCAAGGGGACATGTGGGCTATACCCTTGAAGACAATAACAGATTACAGCTGTCCATTCAGAAAAAGTGTAGTCCTAGTTTGAGCACAAAAACAAAATAAAGCAACGTTAAATCTTTTCTCCAAGAGATTTTGAACCCCTGGTCAGATAGCACATGGATTTTAGCTCAAACTTGCTTGTTTGAGTGGTCAAATAATCTTCAAGCATAGATTCATTTAAACTCTTATTTGGTAGTACCTCGGGTTCCTGGTTAAAGCAAATGAAAATGCAAATAGTTTCTGGAAAAAACACCTATTTTAAACATTAGTACGCACCTAGAAGCCATTGTGAAAAGTCATCACAGAGCACCAGGCAAAGAAAACCAAGCACACAGCAAAAAGTTACCATGACTGAACCTGAGCAACAATGTTAAAGGGAAGGAATTAATGCAAAAAAAAAAGTCAGATACTGAAATTATTAGACCAGATACTAAAATATATACATATTTAATATTTTTAAAGAAATGAAAGAAAGGGAAATTTCTCCAGAGAATCAGAAACTATAAAATCACAATGCAGATCTAAAAAAGAACTAAATTTTAATTATATGTAATTATTATTCACAGATACAATGTAATGATACTGCTAATAACCAGAACAATTAGAAAATCTTATACAGAAGTTACCGAGAAATCGATCTTACAGGTAGTAAATTTAACCTTAACAACTTCTCACAAGGAAATGTGGGATCAGAGAATAGTAACATGCTTTCTTTAATGTCCTAAAAGGAAATAACTTCAACAAATGAAAATGAAATAGAGTTTGAGAACACGTAAATGAGAGAGTCTGGGACCAGCAGACATTTACTAGACAAAGTTCCAATGAACATATTTGAGGTAGAAGGTGGTGAAGAGCAAAAAAGGTGATAATTATAGAATTTACATTTATGTAAATAAACATTAGCTACAAATAACAACATGTAGTGGAGGCTTTAGAAAAGCAAGTGAATTGAAAATATAAAACAATAATGACAAATGGTTTGAAAAGGGTTTAAATGCAGCTGGTATGTTCTACGGTTTTTGGTTTGAGAAAGTGGTGGTAGTAATTTTAGATTGGTAATTATGTGTGTCGTATTTTTTATTGAGTGAAGAAAAAGTTGGAATATGAGTAAGACTTCAAACAGGTGAAGAAAAAATACTCAGCATGAAAGAAAAAAAGCAAAAAAAAAAAAAGAATGGGCAAGAACAATAGTAAGCATAAGATAAAAGGAAAGACTTAAATCTAAATATATCAAAAACTACAGTACATGAAGGTAGACTAAAGCCTTCAGTTAAATCAAAAGAAAAAATACACAGTTTAGATTAAAAACTCCAAATATGCAACATTCAAAAAAGACATATGGTACACAGTAGGAAACAGGTTGATAGTAAAACTTGGACGGATATACCAGGCAAACACCAACCAAAAGAAATATAGTGTAGTTCTGTTCATTTAAGGCAAAAAGCATTTTTTTTAGATAAAGGATGTCACATTTTTGAAAATAAAAATCTAGTCTACCAGTAAGGTCTATCAATTTTGCATTAGTATAAATTCCAATGGACTTAAGTCATACAGAGCAACTTCTTTCATAATGGCGCAAATAAGTCTGAAAGTAATAATAAAATTAGGAAAAGCTTTCTATTGGAAATTAAGGAATATACAAATTATCATTGGTTGTGGAAAAATCAGAATAAAATTTAAAAATATTTTGAATAAACAATAAACAGTATATTCTGACACTTCTGTGATGTAGTTATAACAATACTTAACAGTGAAAAATGCCTTCAGTCCTACGTGGACAACTGACATATGGCAGAAATGGCATGGTAGATCAGCCAGAAAAGAAGGGTCTTTTTAAAAAAATATGCTGAAAAAATTGGGTATACTTATATAAGAATATGGTATCGAATGATTTCCTAACAATATATAAAAAATTAGTTACAGATGAATTCCAGAACAAACTATGGAAAACAAAACTATAAAGTTTTAACAAAATATTACACTAAATAGATAATAGATACAAGAAGTGTGTAACCACATAAATAATCAGAAGATTGCAAAAAAAAATTTGTAGAATAAATTACACATTCTTCAGGTTGTCAAAGTTTTAATGTCTGACAATGTTGTTAATAACACGGAACAGCAACTCATATGGTTCTATCTATATGGCATGTTCAGGAAAAGTACATCTGTAGAGATAGAAACAGAAGTTGTTGCCTGAAACTAGAAGTGGGAATGGAGAAGAACAGCAATGGCCATGATGGATATTCTTAGGGTGAAGGAAATGTTTTAAAATTGTGTAATGGTGATAGTACATATCACCATATTGATGATATGTGCTGTAAACTCTATAAATTTACTGAAAATGTTTAATTTGTTTATACTTGAAAACAAGTGAGGGCGCCTGGGTGGCTCAGTCATTAAGCGTCTGCCTTCGGCTCAGGTCATGATTCCAGGTCCTGGGATCGAGCCCCGCATCGGGCTCCCTGCTCCGCAGGAAGCCTGCTTCTCCCTCTCCTCTCCCACTCCCCCTGCTTGTGTTCCCTCTCTCGCTGTCTCTCTCTCTCTGTCAAATAAATAAATAAAATCTTTAAAAAACAAGAAAAAAAAAAGAAAAAAAAAGAAAACAAGTGAATTTTGTGTTATATAAATTAAACTTCAATAAAGCAGTTAATTTTTTTTTTTTAAGTTTATTTGAGAGAGAGAGTGAGGGGTGGGGCGCAGAGGGAGAGAAACTTGAAGTAGATTCCCTGCTGAGTGCGAAGCCCAACAGGGGGCTTGATCTTACCACTCGTGGGATCGTGACCTGAGCTGAACCCAAGAGTCAGACATTTAACTGACTGAGCTACCCAGGCACCTCAGCTGTTAAAAATGTTTTAAAAATAATGTGTAGCAACATACACTGACACACAATTCTGACAAGAATGTGAATCAGAATAACCGTGAAAAATAAGTGTAATCTACTAAACCTGATAATATCGATATACCTATGACCCAGCATTGCCAGTCATCGGATATAAACTGAAAATTATTTTGCCCAGTTGCAAGAGTGTATCTGAATAAAAAATGTCAAAGGACTAAGTTTGTAACTGCTTTACTAGAAACATCCAAGTTATTTAGCAAACATCAATGTAAAAAAATCCAGCTCAAGTCAAGAGCATACGATTGATATAAAGCTTTATTCCACACTTATATGGTTCAAGGACATGCAAAATAAAATTGTTTTTTTTAGCGACATACATATCTCATTTGGGTGCACATAGGTGGGAAGCCTATAAATCTACACAAAATCAACACCAATTATAGAGGGAACGTGCATGGTTCAAAGACAGGCAAAATAAAATTACACTTTTTGGCAACATACATATCTTGTTTGGATAAACATAGGTGGTAAGCATATAATTTAACAAAATCAATAGCAATTATAGAAGGGACAGAGAGCGATGTGGATAATTGACATTTTCAATGTGTTATTTCTTGAGCTATATACATTTCTTGAGTTATGTACATTTTACATTTTTATTAAATTGTGCATATAACTATGCTTTTTAATTAGGCATGTATGGCTCATGCATTTTTCTGTATTTGCTATTTTTCAGAATAAAAAGAACAAGCAGACAAATACTTAGAAAATATGGATGATATTTAGACATGGCAGAAACTAACTTTAAAACTTTTGATAATATATATTTAAATTATAAGCATAAATATATATAAACAATATAATATATATTATATATATTATGTGTATATATATATATATATATTATTAGGTTCTAGACTACCAATACCATTGTTTTTATTTTTTTATTTTTTTTTTAAGATTTTATTTATTTATTTGAGACAGAGAGAATGAGAGACAGAGAGCATGAGAGGGAGGAGGGTCAGAGGGAGAAGCAGACTCCCCGCCGAGCAGGGAGCCCGATGCGGGACTCGATCCCGGGACTCCAGGATCATGACCCGAGCCGAAGGCAGTCACTTAACCAACTGAGCCACCCAGGCGCCCCCAATACCATTGTTTTTAATTGATGTACTAGAAATGCTAGGTAATTCAATAAGTCAAAAAAAAAAAAAAGGCATCAGGATTGGAAAAGACCAAAAATGTTATTTTTCACAAACGTGATTTTTTTATATAGAAATTTTAGAGACTACCACCAAATTATTTTAATTAAAATTCAGTACTACTCTATGGTCAATTAATCTTCGACAAAGCAGGAAAGAATCACCAATAGAAAAAAAGTCTCTTCAATAAATGGTGTTGGGAAAATTGGACAGCCACATGCAGAAGAATGAAACTGGACCATTTTCTTATACCACACACAAAAATAGACTCAAAAAGGATGAAAGACCTAAATGTGAGACAGGAATCCATCAAAATCCTAGAAGAGAACACAGGCAGCAGCCTCTTTGACCTCGGCTGCAGCAACTTCTGGCTAGACACATCTCCAAAGGCCAGGGAAACAAAGGCAAAAATGATCTCTTTGGGCTTCATCAAGATATAAAAGCTTTTGCACAGCAAAGGAAACAGTCAACAAAACCAAAAAATGACCTACAGAATGAGAGAAGACTTTTGCAAATGTTTTATCAGATAAAGGGTTAGTATCTAAAATCTATAAAGAATTTATCAAATGCAACACCCAAAGAACAAAGAATCCAATCAAGAAATGGGCAGAAGACATGAACAGACTTTTCCCCAAAGAAGACTTACAAATGGCCAACAGACACACACAAAATGCCCAACATCACTTGGCATCAGGGAAATACAAATCAAAACCACAATAAGATACCACCCCACACCAGTCAGAATTGGCTAAAATTAACAAGTCCGGAAACAAATGTTGGCGAGGATGTGGATAAAGGGGAACCCTATTACCCTGCTGGTGGGAATGCAAGCTGGGGCAGCCACTCTGGAGAAGAGTATGAAGGTTCCTCAAAAAGTTAAAAATAGACCTATCTGATGACCCAGCAATTGCACTACTAGGTATACACCCCAAAGATACAAATGTAGTGATCCAAAGGGGCACCTGCACCCCAATATTTATAGCAGCAATGTCCCCAATAGCCAAACTATGGAAAAAGTGGAGATATCTACTGACAGATGAATGGATAAAGAAGTGGTATATATATATATATATACAATGGAATACTACTCAGCCATCAAAAAAATGAAATTTTGCCTTTTTCAAGGACATGGATGGAACTAGAGGATATTATGCTAAGCAAAATAAGACAATCAGAGAAAAACAATTATCATATAATTTCACTCATTTGTGGAATTTAAGAAACAAAACAGAGGAGCATAGAGGAAGGGAGGGAAAAATAAAACAAGACATAATCAGAGAGTGTACTCTAAGAGGCTCTTAACCATAGGAAACAAACTGAGGGTTGCTGGAGAGGAGGGGAGGGCGGTGGGGGGATGGGGCAACAGAGTGATGAACATTAAGGAGGGCACATGATGTAATGAGCACTGGGCGTTATATACAACTGATGAATCACTGAACTCTACCTCTGAAACTAATAATACACTCTATGTTAACTGAATTTAAATAAAAAAAATTAGCACTATTGATGCACTTCATTCATTCAAAAGAAAAAAAGTCATGTCTGTAAACTACAAACATAAAGAAAATGTAATTTTTGAAACAATTATATTACAAATATCTGTCTTGTAAGAAATATGACAAAATATGTGAATCTATCGTAGGGCACATACTATGCATCAATCATTAGGATAAATATTAGAAGTTTAAAGAAAAAGAAGGCAACTGTGTCCATTCTTCCTGGAGTATTTTGTGTTAGAAAAAGAGAATTGATTAGCGAATTAACAGTGTTAGGGTTGATAAAGCAGAGTTTGCAGGAAGTAGAGTAGTCGCGGCCGTATCAGTTTTACTGGCAGAATTATAATAGCACCTCTTTTTAACCTTCAATTATGTCCAAGTTTGGAAGAGAAATTACATAGTCATCCTAACTATAGGAGCGTTAGGCGTTTATAGGGGGTGCCCTAACCTGAACTTGAAGGTATCAGGAAAGACGTTAGGGATGAAGTCGCATCAGCGCCTCATTGGACCCGAGTTATAATTTGGATTCATCCAAGAGAAATCACAGGTGTGTGACGCACAGCCACAGCAATATGTCAATACTCAGAAAAAGCAGAGAAGCATTACTCTGGATAATTGAAAAAAAAAAAAAGAAAGCCCGAAGCCCAGAGTCCAGGGATTGTGCAACAGAGGTAGAAGAGAGTTTTAATGGATGAGGTTGGATCAATAAGCGAGAGCCAGACCCGGCCATTGGAGGAGCTCGTAGCCTGTTCAAGGAGGATGAAGAGGCTATAAAGAGACCACATATGTTCATTGTGAGTGGAGGAGCAGAAATATGATTGCGTGTTGGAGGGACTTCAAAATCTTTGCTCTTCCTTATATATATAGCTGGAATTCTGGGGGAAGCTAACATTTACAGAGATTACAGAGGAATAGAAATCAAGACACTGAGAAGAATCAGAGAGATGGAAAGAGACAAGGAAGGCATGATGCCATGCAAGCTGAGGGGCAGAAAGATTTAAAAGGGAAAATGTTCAACAGCGTCGGGTACTCCAGAGAAGTCACATCTGAAGTCACGGTAAATAGACATGAGATTCTTATTTAGGCTATTTAGGAGTAAAAACAAAATTGAAATTAAGGATGACTCATGTACTCCTGAGTGTATTTATGCCGATTTTTCTCACACCTGACATCTAAACAAGAAAAGCCAAGGTCATCATGAGCATCTTATTGCTCTTTGTGTTTCTACAACAGATTGATCCCAGGGGCTATTGACATTTCTTCCCAACTGTGCCTGAAATATACTCATTTTTCTCTTTTCTCTTTTTTCAGCTCATTCCTTTCTGTATAAATCAGTTTCTTATTGTCTGTCTCTTAAAAAATCACTTTACCTGCTTAGAAGTAATGAAGTATATGAAGTTCTGTTGTCATTTTACATCAAGTTGAGGAAGAACAGCCTTCTAGGGAGCCAGGTCTAGGAGCAAATTCCCAGGTCTGACATGAAAAGACCAGACGAACCATATACTATAAAAGTAGTGTAAAAATCTATAATTATCAAATTATTTTTAATACATTAACAATGCCAAGAAAAATTAAACCGTTCTCTTTCAAGTTGCTCAAAATGAAATACTTGTGTTAATTTTCTTTTGGTCTATCTTCAAACCACTCACATTTAAAAAATTTAAGGCCTACGAAAAGAAAGTGAGATTTTCTTAAGAAAATGGTTACTTAATCCTACACATACTCCAAGTGGTTAAGGCAGGGGTGGTATTACAGAGTGGTTACAGAAATAGGCGAGCAGCTCTGACATTACTGGATCTGTAACTTGGACAGTTTACTTAACCGATTCTGGCTTCAGTTCTTTTTGTAAACTGCAGCTGTAATTGTGTTTGCCATATGTAGTTGCTGTGAAGCTTAAATAAATGTGGCACATACTAATTGCTCAATAAATATTAGTTATTTGTTACTAACCCATATTCTTTATTTTTATAGGAATTATATGATTTATTGTGAATCAGTTTTTTGTTTTTACATTCTACCTTTAACTTCCATACATTTATAAAAACAAGTCTTGTAGTGAGTATGGTGAACAGTTTTTATTTCATATACAGATTGGTATTAAGAATCTCAAACAAACTTCTTGGAATCTTGAAAGAGAAGGCAGTGTTCCCTATGTTTTACATAGAAAACTTCCTTTACTTTTATCCTCTAATTTATGTTTCCTTCTTCTCTGCAATAATTATGTTTTTCTTTGTTGGGACCATGAAACTCAGTAGAGAGCCATTATATCCACATCTTTTCTTCCCATATTGGCCACCTTAGTTCACTTATTAAGCCAGAAATTCATCTTAAATATTCTTAATTCCTTGTCATATACCCACAATCCATAATTTGTTAAATCACTTTTAATTATTTTCCAAACTTCCTAGACTAGTT
Source organism: Mirounga leonina (assembly GCF_011800145.1). Classification (NCBI taxonomy): domain Eukaryota; kingdom Metazoa; phylum Chordata; class Mammalia; order Carnivora; family Phocidae; genus Mirounga; species Mirounga leonina. Next base: position 14,159,986 of record NW_023270451.1, read on the forward strand.
TACATATTCCTTTTCAGTCTTTCATTAAATATTAAACAGATTCTATAATTGACAATAGAGATGCTTAATGCAAAACATGTGAATTTTTCCTTAAATTCTCTCTAATGTTTTATTATTTCTCCCATTCCTCAGTTTTTGCCCTCTTTTCCATCCAAGCAGAAACACTTTACAGTTTCTTTTTTGCCAAGGATCCGTCTTCTGCTTTCCATTCACTTTAACAAACAGACTCCACATCCTGTGATAGTTTTATGAATCTATTTTCCACACAACTATATAAAAAAGAAAGTCTGGTGTTAAAATATTTCTTCCATATTACCAGACAGTATTGAATTTGTTGTAGACCAGTTTGTTATGAGGCACAGTGCCATGTTTTGGTGTTGTGCAAATAAATATGTCCTGGCATTGTCAAAGATTAAGACGAAATGCACCATTCCATTTGGCCAATATACTCAGCAAATTTCTGCTTCATTCATCTCTGGCAACAAAACCCTCATGCAAACACTGAGGATGAGCATCCATAGAAACCAAATATTTGCAGAAAGGTGTTTAAAGAAAATTTAAAAATCAGAGTGCAAATTGAAATTGCATTTTGTTGACAAAATTAGTCCCAATTTTTTTTAAAAAGTGCACATAGAGAACATGTGCCTAAGAAATAAAATGTGGCTAGACAATATTTCATTTATCTAATGTGATCTTCTCATTCTCTAAGGCGATAAAGTGCATGCCTCTGCACTGAATCCCCAGGAACCACCATCCCAAAGCAATAAATGTTCTTTCTGCTCTTATTCTTTGAAAGGCAAAAAGCTGCGTAGTTACAAAGTGCTGCAAACATAGAAATCCTTTCCACTTGTGGTTGGCTGGTGGAAATTCACTGTAGAGGAGAGACAGGAGAGTCTACTTGGCTTTTCCCTTACCATACTGGACAAAGAAAATGAAAGATTTTGAAAACTTGAAGACTCACTTAAAATATATATGTATTTTGTGGTTCAAAAGTGGAATTTTTTCTATAATTATACATACATACCCCCTTTCTTATTACAGTGTGGAAAAAAATCAGTGATGCCCAGAGATGAGAATTTCAACAAAACAAAACAAACACCTCTTATAATTTAAATGATCTGAAATGTTTTGATTTTCTTCTGCTTAGCAATTATAGGGACAAGCTCCTAAAGCTTTTTGCTTTCTTTACATATAACTTTCCAGAATATTTTATCTCCCCAAAAGAGAAACAGGGATCTAGAGTTTTTCTTATACAAGTTGACATTCCTAAGTTTTAGCATTTATTAAATCCCTATTTTATTTTTCCTATGCTGAAATTTCTTAAACTCTTGATACTCTGATTGACATTACTAATACCCAAGTCAGTGACAAGTGCAAGTGACTTTGTAACCTTACTCATGGCGACAGACATAGGGTCATATGCACATGATAGGCTCTGGCCAGACCCAGACACTCTAGAGAATTCTTCCCACTAGCAGTCTATCCACTTCTCACTTTTTTTTTTTTTTCTCCTAATAGTTTTACTTTGATGGGTTAAGAGAGAGAATTTAAGAGTGGAGATCTATAGTCTAGAGAGGTCATTTATTTTTATTGGGAGGGAGAAAATGTAAGTACGTTACAGTGCAACAAGAAACCCAAGGTAATGTTGCATTTCTTGGCTCTGACAGTCATTTATGTTCTCAGGTATACTCTCTGTACCTTATATTTTCCTCTGACACGGTAAAAGAACCACACTTCAGGGAACATTTCAAGGTAAATTATTTCCAAAAATGTAATGGTAAAGGAAGAACACTGTATTCCTTTGCCACCATATCATGTAATGGTACATTTCCTAGCTACTTCACCTAACTCCCTGTGTGGGTCAAAGAGAGCGTGTCCTCTCTGTGGATATTTACTTTGGCATAATCTTGCCTCTCTAATTTTCTCCACCCTTCCTAACCTTGCTGAGGTGAGAGGCCCCTGAATATTCAGAGCACCAGACAAAATCCACCTTGTCTTAAAGTTGGTCAAGGGGAAGACAGCATTCTGGGTGTGGAGAGGGAAACAGATCTATCTCTGTATTATCGCTCTGCAATTCTGGTTTCAGTTGCTCTCACCATTTCTCTGGTTTCTTCTTCAACAGAGAGACACTTTGACAGAGTTCTCATTCTCTCTCTCTATTTTTTCCCCTTAAACTCTCAGACACTAGATTTTTCGTTAAAGAATTTAGAGATTCAGAACACAGCTCAAAAGTCTGCAAAAATTAACATTCTATCATTATTACAGAGTAACTACATGATAGTTTGTATAAATACACCATCGATCAAAATATTTGGGTCAACTCTGTGCTATGTCACTGTTTGAAAAGAACTTTTTCCCCTCACAGCACTCTGTTGAATATTAACAGAGCAAAGTTTTAATATGTTGAAAAGAGCACTTCACATATCTTTTGTGGCAGTTTGATATCCTGCAAAGTTGTTTGTCTCTTGTTTGTAAATAGAACTAATTGCGTTAGCGCATCACATGGCCTGCTCATTTCAGTGTTTTGTCTTATAACCACACTATAAAGGTTTGCACATTAAGCAACCATTTATGTGTTGTTTTTGATAGCAGTGGAGAAGCTCATCTGTGAAAGAAAAGCTCCTGGCACATCAGTATGCAGCCCAGTGGTTGAAAACTCTAATGCTGACAATTTTGCCCTGCTGCTTCTGATCCAGTCCAGATTTTCTGCAATAGCCAGGAAAATATGGCATATTTATTTATGCTGTATTTATTTATGGCCAGTGGATAAGAAAAAAACAGGAGATACCTAAAAATACTGAGAAATTAGCTTTCAGGTACTATGCTTTCTTGCATACTATCTCATTTAATTCTCACATAAACCATGTGTTAGGATTAATATAAGATTGATATGAAAAGCCTTATTTAGAGATATGAAGTGAATTCCCAAAAATCTCACAGCCACTTAGCAGGGGGCCTGGATTTGGATGTGGGCTGTTTGCTCCGCGCCTGCCGTACTCCACCAACGAACAGAGCATATGTTTAGCCACTCATCTTTCAGAAATGTTTCTGCCTATAATTCTTGGTTCCTGACATCATTTACTGAGTCCTGTTCTCAGAGACAGATGAGTTGGCCAAAATTTCATCTTTTCCCAAGACAGAAAATTCTGAAGAGCAACACATTTATAGAACAGAGGAGCAGCCCTGCTTTTGTGTTTTGTTTGAAACTCGTTGCTTAATTTAATAATCCATTTACTCATTTTTTTGAAGATTTTATTTATTTATTTGAGAGAGACAGAGAAACAGCATGAGAGGGGAGAGGGTCAGAGGGAGAAGGAGGCTCCCCGCTGAGCTGGGAGCCCGATGCGGGACTCGATCCCGGGACTCCAGGATCATGACCTGAGCCGAAGGCAGTCGCTTAACCAACTGAGCCACCCAGGCGCCCAATCCATTTACTCATTTAAAAAAAATGAGTGCAGTTACCTTCCATTTTTGTTAACATAAAAAAAGCAAGAGAATGGCTAACCTGTGAGAAGGAAGGAGATGATTTAGCTATCCGGCCTGAGACTAGATCTCTTACCAGAATTGATGGAAATCGAAGTCCAGAATCAGAGCCAGAAATTGAATTTTTTTCCTATTTGCAGAGCAAGGACTTGATAGAGAAAGCTTGGTTCTCATTTTCAGTTTTCAGAAGAGGACACGCTTAACCTGTATATACTTTGGGGGCTAGCCTTGTGCATTATCTTTTATGTTAGAATTTGGTGTTTGTGAGGGGTGCCTGGGTGGCTCAGTCGGTTAAGCGACTGCCTTCGGCTCAGATCATGATCCTGGAGTCCCGGGATCGAGTCCCACATCAGGCTCCCTGCTCAGCAGGGGGTCTGCTTCTCCCTCTGCCCTCTTCCCTCTTGTGCTCTCTGTCTCTCATTCTCTCTCTCTCTCAAACAAATAAAATCTTTAAAAAAAAAAAAGAATTTGATGTTTGTGAAAATTTGTCAAATTACTAATTTTGTCAAATTTCCACCCGTGAGTAGGGGAAGCTTACTAAACATCATTACCGCTCTCTACCTAATTCTTGAGGTGGTAGCTCTGGTCATGCTAGACCCTCTCTTTTATTCTTTCCAAACTCCATCGATCCTACCTGTTCTTCATTTTAGACCAGTGCACTACATCTCAGACCTTAATCTTCGCAGGAACCACCTGAGGATTTTGTACAAATGCAGATTTAGATACAGTAGGACTGGAGTTAGGCCTAATAGTTTCTGTTTCTATTAAGTAAGTGCTGCTGGTTCAAAGACCACACTCTGAGTAGAAAAGTTTTAGCCCAGTTGTTTTGAAAGGGATGGTCTTGATTACCAGCATTTGTGTAACCTTGGAACTTACTAGAAATGCACATTCTCAGGCCCAATCTCAACACCAGAAACTCTGAATCTGCTGCCCATTGAAGTTTGAGGAGTCACAGCTTTAGACTATTTTCTCTCTGTCCATCCCCTTTGCCAGTGCCTTAGCTCAAGTGCACATTGAATCACTCTTACACTAGCTAGAGGGCTTTCTGAGTGATCTTTTTCTCTTTTTTTTTTAAGATTTTTTTTTTTTTTATTTGACAGAGAGAGAGATAGTGAGAGCAGGAACACAAGCAGGGGGAGTGGGAGAGGAAGAAGCAGGCTTCCCACCGAGCAGGGAGCCCGATGCGGGGCTCTATCCCAGGACCCTGGGATCATGACCTGAGCCGAAGGCAGTTGCTCAACCAACTGAGCCACCCAGGCGCCCTAAGATTTTATTTATTTATTTGACAGGGAGAGATAAACAGCAAGAGAGAGAACACAAGCAGGGGGAGTGGGAGAGAGAGAAGCAGGTCTCCCGCCGAGCAGGGAGCCCGATGCGGGGCTCGATCCCAGGACCCTGGGATCATGACCTGAGCCGAAGGCAGATGCTTAATGACTGAGCCACCCAGGTGCCCTGATCTTTTTCTCTGAAGCCATCTTTCACATTATTACCACAATGATCTTTCAGTAGAAAATTGGAAGATGTTGTTCTCAAATCTCTCTGCCCCCTTTCCTTGTAAAGTGAAATCTCAAGTTGGTATCCCAGCAGTTAGAGACTTATTAAAATAAATCTTAATGATTTGCAAACAAGAAGTAATGACTCAAAATAAAATTTCTAGTTAGAATATCATACATAGATGCACAAAGTTGTTTGATGCAACATTTCATAGAAAAAAAAAAAGATGATGGCTCAGGGAAATCCTTGTTCTTGATCTTGTTCTCCCTAACTGTGAAAGAAAGTGGGGAAAAAATAGAATGGTAAATCTGAGAGGTGCTAGAGTAGGTTTTGTCTCTAAGAAAAATGTTGAGTAATGATAGTTCTTGTTGTTCTCTGAGCCTTGGTTGAATCATCTCTCTCAGCCTCTAGGTAGATTTTTGAATGAAATTCTGGACTAGGGAAAGAAAAAATGAGGTCATACTGAAGAGTCTGGAAAGTTACAAGTATCTAATGGCTTTATGCCTAGGCCAGACTTTTTTCTTTTAATATGAAAGGCATTAATTATAGCTGGTGTATTTTTCCAATCACTGTGCCACAATTTGGCCTTTTGGAGCAAAGAATAAAGTTTAAAAATGTTTTTCACACCCTCTAATTTTGTTTCCCAAGATCTGTTTTTAGATTAGGTAGATGAACCCATTTACGAAGTTCATTCCAGAAGTGTTCGTGTGATATTTCCCTTTTGAAAATTGAGCCCATGGGGTGGTTACAGTCAGTGTTGTCTAAAGAGGGATTTTAAGGACTTGCCTGATGAATAGCTCAAAATTGTTTGAGTTTTAAAACTATCTTGGTATGTTACAAATGCTTTCCTTTCATCTGAAAGCTTTTACTTGTGCTTTGATTTTTTTTGGGGGGGGGTGGATATTGTTAAGTAATGTAAGATTCAAAGTTAAACTAATGAAAAATAGGTTAGAAAGTAGATAAAAAATTAGAAGAAAGGACTTTCCAAAGAAAATAGACTATGTAGTCTTATAAACATTTGTATCAAGGTTTTCATAAAGATTTGCTAAAAGTTACTGGCGGTGGTGGTGGTGGTCACTAGGTTAGGTTAACTTCCTGATTAACGCTATATAAACAGTTGAATGAAACAATTATAATGAAAGATTAAAAGAAATGCATTGTTTGTCTACACTGTTTCTTTTGTGTAACCCTAAGGAAAAAGACTGCCTTAGGAAAGTAAGTCCAAACACATGGAAATTGTAATTATTGGCAAAACAGTGTTTAAAAAAAAAAAACTCAAGTTCTGTGTTCTGATTTTGTATAAATCACTTATTTTTGGAGATTTAGTAAAATGAGTTGTGGTGTGGAGTAGAATATCACTGCAGATTCTTTAAGCCTAAAGTATTCTGATCTAGTTAGTAATTAAGAAATTGTCTTTTTTATAATGGAAGGTGACTCCCTGCTTTATTCATTACCTGCCAGGTACTCCTTCATTTCCTACCATATAGAAGTTCTATTAACATTGAAAATATATATCCAGACAGGCTTTCAAGTAGTTTTTTTGAATTAACACATTGAATTAAAAATTTGTACCACATTCAATTGGCAACACATGTTGATTTCACTCAGCTCTTTCAAACAAGACCATTTCCTTAAATTTTTTACATGGCTGTTTTTTAACCATTGGGGTAATAAAAATGTACTTTAAAAGTTTCAAAGATTCCACATAGATATCCATAAAATGTAACACCAACAACAAAAAACTAAGAAGAAAGGCAAGTATATAAAAGCCATGTTAGTCATTTTTTACTTGATTGGTCTACTTTTTCAGATATGTCTTTTATTTTTAAGCACAAAGTTGTTGTTGTTGTTTTTTAATTTCCCAAAAATGAATGAGCCAGAATTTCACAGAGAGTACCAGAAATCATAGCAACCACATGGAAGCAATATGGGGGTGAGCGGGGGTGGAAGTTCCAGTGGGCTAGAACAGGGAACTGTCACGGATGAACTTTGGGGCAAGTTCACCACATAAAACCCTTCAACCAGCACTGCAGAGAATTTTGACTCCTTGAATTTCATAATATTCAGAAGATGGATGAAGAGGGATATAAGTTTGGCAGAACATTCGTGAAAGCAATGCTGTGAGGGCAATGTTGAGAGAATCAAGAGGTCTTAGTCTAGAATTAAATCATCTGCCACTTGTGTAATTAGCTTGATAGTGCAGTTAATCTTCTCCCCAGTTTCCTTCTCCATAAGTGTGTAGATGAGAAAAGTTTTCCTTTTTATCTTATAGAAGTACATGATTAGAGGCACCGGGTGGCTCAGTCATTAAGCACCTGCCTTCGGCTTAGGTCATGATCCCAGGGTCTTGGGATCAAGCCCCACATCGGGCTACCTGCTCAGCAGGAAGCCTGCTTCTCCCTCTCCCACTCCTCCTGCTTGTGTTCCCTCTCGCTGTGTCTCTCTCTATCAAATAAATAAATAAAATCTTAAAAAAAAAAGTACATGGTTAAAACGGGTAGCATACTTGAAAGTGCTTTTTAAAAAGTATCCAATTGTTTATAGCTCTAAAATATTGTTCATAATTAAATAAAGATAACCAACATAGATTGGAAATTGAATAATCGCCACTAGCCACAGTACTAAGTTTCTTAAATATATTACCTGATTTAAAATTAACAATAACTTTAAAAAAAACTGTTGGGTAATCTTTTTAGCTTCATTTCAGTGAGAAAACAGGCATGTGTATGCTTACAGTTTATTAAGTAGAGCTAGAGTTCAAAACTAGGACTGATGATATTCAAACTTGTTTTTTGAGTACCTTATAGTAAATTCCAGGTACCACATGGAATTTATTTACTTTGTATCTCATAATAAATATTGTGCTCAAAATTTCTTTGGTAGAATTAGAATTCAAACTAAGTCTATGGGTTTCTATGTTTCTGTTTTTCAAGTTGTCAAAATCACCATTACAGTGTTTCTTCCATAATTTGGTTCTTTGAGAGCTGAAAACTTATGAAGTTACTTCACACAAGAAATAAAGCATCTCAAACAAGTACAGACCCTCAAAATACATTTTGAGATTTCCTGTTAAGCATTCCCATTTTCTAACAGAAAGCAGCCTAGCATATCTATGAAAAAAATTTTTAACATATATGCCTATAAACTGCTACTCTGGGCTAACCTTTAAAAGAGAAGTTCTCAGTAATTCTAGTAGCTTCCTAACTTACAGTTGATGGGAATTATTAATACAAGGCTCAGTATGCCCCCAGACATTACTCTCTGTGGAATATTATGTCAAACCAGTGGTTAGTTGAATATGTTAAATTATTTTATCAAAAAATGTATAAGATATTTTTCCACTCATCACAGAAATATCATTATCAACCATTTTATCTGGTTTTACAAATAATTTTTACACCTGAAATTGCTATTGAATATAGCCCTGGTTGATATATTAAAGCAAACTTTTCCTTCAAGCATTTGTCTAAATCAGCACCATCAGCTTTTGATTGAGATATTCCTACCCTAATTACAATTTGATACATGCAGGATATTCCTACCCCTTTCCAACTAGAAAATCAGTGTATGAGATAAAAAAGCCAGTTAATAGGACATGGATCTAGGAAGGAAGCCTTTTTTTTTTTTTTAATTTGGGACATAAAGCATAGGTTATCATGACTAAATTCAAGAAGAGAAAATATAAACAACTAAAATATAAGGGCTTTGTACATGACATTAGACAATAAAAACAAAACTGAAAAATAATATAAAATATCTTGAGTTAACTTGGGTAACAGGAATTGTTCACAGTCTTACATCTGATATTGCATAGAGGAAGTGTGTTCTTTTCATTCATATCTGGGTATCACACATTTAGATAAAAAATGCAGGTGACGGCTATTATCAGACACCTGATTGTAGTGGTCTACACATAAAAGAGTGTATTTTTCTCATACAACAAGAAACCCAGAAGTAGGCAGTCACTAGCATTCTTTCTGTAGTTCAGGATATAGGGGCTGCAGTTCTGTGTTTCCCTTAGCTTTTTCATCCTGGTCCTAATATGGCTGCTGTAGGTCTGTCCAAACATATGTGAAGCAATAAGAATTAGGATGGAATAAGAGCAGTAAAGGATGCTTCCCAACTAAGTCTCAAGTGTTTAAAGTGCTTGCCCTAAAATTTCATCCAAGAACTGCTTACATTTTCTTGGCATCCTCATTGCCAGGAGGCTGGACCATGGAGTTTGACACTGGAAAATTTGCCAGTAACCCACAAATAGGGATTCTGATACTCAAGACAAAGATGAGAATGTATGTGGGAGAAGCACACAGTAATTTTTTGTACCTGCAGCCTAGGGAAACTGTTTCACAACTGATAGAGTGAGAAAGGTTATATAATTGTTGATTATTAAGTTGTAGACCAGTAATAATAGCATGAGTTCAAGTATTAGATGGGGCTGTGAGATTTAAAAGTTGGAATTTTCCATCAATCCATTTAAACACATTATAAAAAGGAAATTCATTTAGCCAGTTAAATAATTACAAGTATCAGTTTCAAGTTTTCATCAAGGAATTTTAATATACCTTACACTTTAATGCTATTAGTTGGCTTTTAAAGAAACACAAATCAAGCCACAAAAAATACTTCCAGAAAAAAATATGAGACTTCAGATCAGAAAGAGAACAATGAAACTTGCATGGCACTCATATTTTTGAATTTCAAAACCAGTCTTCGATTTGCTTCATCATGTTATTTTCAAAAGTACAATGTCCAAGTTATGACACTTTAATGAATAAAACATAGTGGGAAGTGTGTATATATATATATATATATATATATATATATATATATATATAATTAATTAACATCAGAGGCTTTGTAATGTATTTCTTACCTTCCTTTATGTTTTGCTTTATCACTTGGAATGTAAGTGGTATAAAAACTTATGGACATGGGGGATAAAACATGTTATTAAACATAATGTACATATATTTTAAGGCTGCCTGGCTGACCACTATATTTGAAATATCTCCCTGCTCCATTTGTTATCTGTTTCTTAAAATATTTAATAGCAAAACGAACCCTTAATATACTTGCAGGATTACTGTAATCTGCTTGGTCCTTTCTGTAGCAGATAGAAGTGATTACGAAAGTACCAGTCAAATTATATAATTCCTTTTGGGAATCCCAGATAAGTTAATAAGGAGCAACTTAATTTAATGGTCTGAAAATGTGCTGTTTACATTATGCATCTGACTAAGTGCCAGAGTAGTTTTTACTCAGCAAATATGACTGCATGCATTTTCTTATATTACATTTTACAAATGACAGATGGCCCTAGCATGTGTTCTTTCCTGGCATGCAATCTAAACGCCTGATTCCAGTGACTGTGCATGTATGTGTTTGTGTGCAGATGTGTATGTGCAACAAATGGAAATGTGGACATCCACACCACATGTTCTTGTCTCATGTTGAAGGGGGGGGGAAATGACACATTTAACAACAAATAATTAAAGAGGTCAGAACCCTGATTATTTTCTTTCTATAGAAGGGACATAGGAGTAAAGGGCTACTCAAACAACCTGAAGTAGATTGTTGGAAATATCCTATATTCCAAAATGTTAGTGTCGGATGATCCCTTAGAGGGGATTTGGTATCCCCCATTTTAGGAAAAAGCAAACAAACAAACAAACAAACTTGAAGTCATAGCCTGAAGGGTTTAAGTAAATGAACAAGATCACCTGTGTTTCAGGTGAGAAATAGCACTACCTCAATCTTTACAAGCAGAAAAAATACAGACCCAAAAATTACTTTACATTTTTAGGCCGCTAGGGAAATGAAGTCACAGAGCAACCAAGTAACCAGAAATCTGGGGAGAGACAGGCACTGCAGGGAGAAATAGGACCTGAACACTTGCTTACCTGAATTCACCAAACACCACCATACTTCATATTTCCTATAAAAAGATGCAGCTCAAACTTTTCATTTAACTGCTAAAGATTGAGAGTAGGGTAATGGGAATATGAAGCCTCTGGGGGCAAGTACACTGTTTTAAGCTTTGCCTCCACAAATGTCACCACAGACTCATAGGAAATATCAGGCGAATCTTGAGAAAGCTTTTATAGAGGTGTTGGCTCTGCCAAGTTGAGGGCCAGGAGTTGTCTACAGACATCACTGCAAAAACCCCATCCATACACATTCCTCTCCCCCTCATGGAAATAGGCCTTAATGCCTTAATCTGTAGGGGAAGGACAGCAAAGAGTACCACTTTAGGTTACTGGTAGAAAACCATTCCAGTGGGGGGAGATAAAAGGGGAAAAAAAGCATTATCTCCTAGAATGACCAGGGATACATGCTATCCTTACTCTAAAGTTGTAGGAGAAGCTAGTATTATAAAGGCCATACTACTGTGACCCAGGAACACAGCACCGTCCTAAGACCGTGGCTTAATCAGACCCCGGAAGAACATTAGTCCTTCCCATCCTAAAGATAACAAGTATAGCATAAAAGACAGTGGAATACAGTTGTGAGTCCTGCAAGATAGATCCATCATAACTCAGGCGCAGTGCAAAGGAAAGATCCAAAACCAATGTGGGGAAATAGTCATTGACAAGTATGGTTTGGCGGTCTACTTGATAAAAAAACAGGTATCAGTAAGGGCTTTGAAGCTGGTGATACAACACATGTACCTGAGTAACTATGCTCCTTGTGAAGGTGTCAGTTTTGAACAAATTAGGCAAATGAAAAGGCAAGAGAAGACAAAATCAAGAGATAAAGCGATCATCAGACCAGACTTAGTTTAATTCTAAGAAATATTTTTTATAATTAACATAATTAATATGTTCAAGAATCTAATGGAAGGGATAGACAACCTGTAAGATCAGATGGATAATCTCATCAGAGTAACGAACACTGTAAGAAAAGTTTAAAATGGAAATACTAGAACTTAAAAATATAGTAACCTAAAAAAGTAAATAATGCATTCATGAGGTTCATTGGCAGACTTGATACAGCTACGGAAAGAGTCAGTAAAATCACCCAAAATGAAACACAAAGAGCATAAAAGAAAAGAACCAAAAGAACAAAAGGAAAGAGAACAGAGCACCTAGGAACTATGAGAAAATACCAGTTTTGCATATGCATAGTTGAAATTCAAAAAGAAGAGAGAGGAAATGAGGCAGATCAGATGAAACATTTTAAGAAATAATATCCAAGAATTTTCCAAAATTAATGGCAGATATTGAACTACAGACCCAAGAAGCTCAATGAACACAAAGTAGGATAAATTAAAACATACACACA